>NC_043972.1:58668300-58910800 GCF_902148855.1 Sphaeramia orbicularis
ACATTGAAACAAAATTGATGGTTTTTATAGACATAATATTAATCCTACTATAATGCACATTCTGTGTCCATCCGGCGTCCAGTACGACGTCCAAACGATGTTGCACCACGGAAGGGCGCTATCGTACAATGGTACGATGGGTACAATGCCACTAGCAATAATAATACATGTTATTTATAGGCACCTTTCTTGGCACTCAAGGACACCATACAGTAAACATTAGAATGTTTGCCCATTTCAAGTAAATGGAAGAAAAAAAAAGATTTTAAAAATTTATTTTAAAAAATTGGATCTTTGACCAACTTTTCCTAAAATGTAATCAGATCTATTCTGGGTTACTGACAATCTATAAACCCAGTATGGTATGAATTCAACCAAAAGTTTGAACAAACAAACAAACCAAACCAAAAACAATATCCCTTGCCTCCCCTTGGGGGGGGGGGGGGGGGGGGGGGTTAAAAAGGCATTTCCAGACTCTGACACCGCTGCCATGCTTACATTAAGACTAGGGATGGGAATGGAGAACCAGTTCTTTTAGAGAATCAGATCCTAGTAGCTCGATTCCTTGGAATCATTTGCCTGCCTGCTTAATGATTCTGCTTATCGATTCCACCTTTGTTGCGCATACGCGATGATGTCACGCATACGCTGCATTGTTTTGGTCAGAACGTAGCCAACATGGTGTTGAGGCAGAAACGGTCTAAAAAGACAACACCAGGTCTAAACAGACCACACCAGGTCTAAACAGACCACACCAGGCCCACACAGACCACACCAGGTCTAAACAGACCACACCAGGTCCACACAGACCACACCAGGTCCAAACAGACCACACCAGGTCCAAACAGACCACACCAGGCCCACACAGACCACACCAGGTCCAAACAGACCACACCAGGTCCAAACAGACCACACCAGGCCCACACAGACCACACCAGGTCTAAACAGACCACACCAGGTCCAAACAGACCACACCAGGCCCACACAGACCACACCAGGTCCAAACAGACCACACCAGGCCCACACAGACCACACCAGGTCCAAACAGACCACACCAGGTCCAAACAGACCACACCAGGCCCACACAGACCACACCAGGTCCAAACAGACCACACCAGGTCTAAACAGACCACACCAGGTCCAAACAGACCACACCAGGCCCACACAGACCACACCAGGTCCAAACAGACCACACCAGGTCCAAACAGACCACACCAGGCCCACACAGACCACACCAGGTCCAAACAGACCACACCAGGTCCAAACAGACCACACCAGGCCCACACAGACCACACCAGGTCTAAACAGACCACACCAGGTCCAAACAGACCACACCAGGCCCACACAGACCACACCAGGTCCAAACAGACCACACCAGGCCCACACAGACCACACCAGGTCTAAACAGACCACACCAGGTCTAAACAGACCACACCAGGTCCAAACAGACCACACCAGGTCTAAACAGACCACACCAGGTCTAAACAGACCACACCAGGTCCAAACAGACCACACCAGGTCCAAACAGACCACACCAGGTCTAAACAGACCTCACCAGGTCTAAACAGACCACACCAGGTCCAAACAGACCACACCAGGTCTAAACAGACCACACCAGGTCTAAACAGACCACACCAGGTCCAAAGAGACCACACCAGGTCCACACAGACCACACCAGGTCCACACAGACCACACCAGGTCCAAACAGACCACACCAGGTCCAAACAGACCACACCAGGTCTAAACAGACCACACCAGGTCTAAACAGACCACACCAGGCCCACACAGACCACACCAGGTTTAAACAGACCACACCAGGTCCAAACAGACCACACCAGGCCCACACAGACCACACCAGGTCTAAACAGACCACACCAGGTCCAAACAGACCACACCAGGTCCACACAGACCACACCAGGTCTAAACAGACCACACCAGGCCCACACAGACCACACCAGGTCTAAACAGACCACACCAGGCCCACACAGACCACACCAGGTCCAAACAGACCACACCAGGTCTAAACAGACCACACCAGGTCCAAACAGACCACACCAGGTCCAAACAGACCACACCAGGTCCACTGGAACTCTGTCAAAGCTTCCATTTCTTCTAAAGGGTGGAATCCCTCCACTCTGCTCAAACATTTGTCCACAACATGTGATTCATTTGATTCACTACTTAGCGGTGCTTGTGAATGTAGCGGTAGAGTGAACACCAGGCCGTCATCCGGGCCCAGTTCCAGTTACAAACATTGTACCCCCTCAAATACAAGTTTCCGAAGGTAAGGGAAAGGAAATGAGGTGCACAACAACGGGAGACGAACAGAGTCGAACTGGTTCCATGTAGTGGTAACGCAGCGATAAAGGAATTAGTAAAGAGTCTGTAGTTTCACTTTCACTGTACGCCCCCCCCCCCCCGAACCAGGGCCCGGTATCATCTGTTCTTATTATTTGTTCATACTGTATATGTTATATTTTCTGTGCAGATGGAAATATAAAGGAATAAAGGACAGCTCATGCAAACACACCTGTTTGTACTCTTTTATTCCCTCACCCAAAGAAAATCGATAAGAGAATCGGACCGATAAGCAAAATTGATAATGGAATCGAAGTCTTTAAATTTTTATCGATTCCCATCCCTACTTAAGACAGATGCCATCATTACTGGGGTTAAAAAAACCAAGACTGTGGTGTTTGTACAGACAGAAGGAACCATGGACAAGTAAAATCCTCCTAATCCAGTTCTGGTCAGTGGAGTTACAGTGGAAGACCCATCTAATGAAACAGCAGGAACCACTGAACAGTCCATCACTGAAACACTGGAAGAAAAAAAACTATTGGATGGAAAAATGTATTTCATTTGGTAACAAATGCAGCACAAATTTGGAGGAAACCAACATGACGGTAAAGAATGTGTGTAAATGTGAAAAAACTCTCAGAATCTGAATATGTGTCTTTGGTGATAAAGGTTATTATTCTGGTGTATAACTGGATTTTCTATCCATGTGGAGGAGGTGCACTTTAAATATATGAAACTTCTAAAGCATCTGTGAGTGAAGTACCCGAAGGTTCTGTGAGTAAAGTACCCGAAGGTTCTGTGAGTAAAGTACCTGAAGGTTCTGTGAGTGAAGTACCCGAAGGTTCTGTGAGTAAAGTACCCGAAGGTTCTGTGAGTAAAGTACCTGAAGGTTCTGTGAGTAAAGTACCCGAAGGTTCTGTGAGTAAAGTACCCGAAGGTTCTGTGAGTAAAGTACCCGAAGGTTCTGTGAGTAAAGTACCCGAAGGTTCTGTGAGTAAAGTACTCGAAGGTTCTGTGAGTAAAGTACCTGAAGGTGGAGCAGAGTGTCCTCTTGAATGTGGTCACCTGAACTATAACAGGATTTAGTACTAGTACGGAACTAACTGCAGCACCAGAGCTGCACGAACAATAGATAGATAGATAGATAGATAGATAGATAGATAGATAGATAGATAGATAGATAGATAGATAGATAGATAGATAGATAGATAGATAGATAGATAGATAGATAGATAGATAGATAGATAGATAGATAGATAGATAGATAGATAGATAGATAGATAGATCCTTTGTATGAAATTGTTTGGTGATGACAGCAGTACAGAGCTGCACCTAACAGGCTGCCGCATCACTGATGCCATCTTAAAAAAAAAATAAAGAATTACAGTGAAGATAATGCAAACACATACATAAGACATAATAAATGCGGTCATGTGATGGAACTTTTTCAGTGGATTCAGTTGTGGGAGGGGGGCAGGAAGACAGGAAGAATGTTGTGAGGCAGATGGAGATTGGGGGGGGGGGGGGGGGGGGGGGGGTTAAATGCTTGTATGTGGTGAGTCCTTGAAAGTCTGTTTGTGTCTGAAAAATAAGAGACACATCGACACACATATGGTTTGAGCATCGTCATCACAATGTACATGTGTGTTATAGTCGCATCGCAGGACCTGCAGTGTACATGCAGGACACTGAGGTAAATGAACTCAGTGTGTTTTCAACTAATTTCAAAGGTACCTGACACACACTGCATGCAGCCATCCACCAATCACATTCATTCTAATCAGGTTGGAGTGAGTCGTTGGTAAAAACACTGAAAAATGCGCAACGAACCAGAGAAATCATTGTAAATGAAGACTTGGTGCCAAAAAGAAATGCACGTCAGTTATGTGGAACTATTCCAGCTGCAGAAGGATGAAACTGAACCACCTGTTCTGTGTCCACAGTGTCTGACACCTGAGGCTGCAACCAGAGGAAACACAGCTAATGAGCTGGACCATTTTTGTCCACACCACACATATTATATCCTCCTGAGGAGTTTTTCGTATCGCAATATACATCGCAGGGTTAAAAAAAAAAAATTGCAGTGTCAATTTTTTCCAATATCGTGTCGCCCTAACCGAACACCACAGACCTAGTGTTAACCCTAACCTTTACTCTAGCTTTAACATGGTGATCTGTTAGAGTTAGAGTTAACTCTAACCCTTACTCTAGCTTTAACACTGGTCATCTGTTAGAGTTAGAGTTAACTCTAACCCTTACTCTTGCTTTAACACTGGTCATCTGTTAGAGTTAGAGTTAACTCTAACCCTTACTCTTGCTTTAACACTGGTCATCTGTTAGAGTTAGAGTTAACTCTAACCCTTACTCTTGCTTTAACACTGGTCATCTGTTAGAGTTAGAGTTAACTCTAACCTTTACTCCAGCTTTAATACTGGTCATCTGTTAGAGTTAACCCTAACCTTTACTCTAGCTTTAACACTGGTCATTTGTTAGAGTTAGAGTTAACTCTAACCTTTACTCCAGCTTTAATACTGGTCATCTGTTAGAGTTAACCCTAACCTTTACTCTAGCTTTAACACTGGTCATCTGTTAGAGTTAACCCTAAACTTTACTCTAGCTTTAACACTGGTCATTTGTTAGAGTTAGAGTTAACCCTAACCTTTACTCTAGCTTTAACATTGGTCATCTGTTAGATTCAGTCACTGTCAATAATAAAGGTTTTACCATTTTAGATTTACTTTTCCCCTGTACCCCCCCCCCCCACTCTCTCTCTCTCTCTCTCTCTCTCTTCTTTCTCTCTTCTTTCTCTACTTTTATTAGAACAAACAGACACATTTTATCAATTTAAGGAATGGGACCAAAGACAACAGCTGATGGAGGGTCTGGGTCTGGGTCCAGGTCTGGGTCCAGGTCTGGGTCCAGGTCCAGGTCCAGGTCTGGGTCCTGCAGACTTACTTCATGTTGCCAGGTTGTGGTGCAGTGGTCCGTGTCCTCCTTCTGCGTCCTTCAGTTGTGCTCTGAAGTGTCCCCCGTGGCCGGACCAAGGGGGGAGCCAGCTGGACCAGTGGGCTGAGGGCCGTATTAAAGGGACACTCCCCCCACACACACACCCCACCCCCTACCCCCCCTCCTGAATCCCTGCTGACAGTGGACACTGAACATCTGCACTAAACTGTGGAGAAAAAGGAACAGACACAGATCTAAACCAACCGACATGACTGGACTGTGTGTCCTCTGTTCTCTGTAAATATCCAGTTCATATTCTTTTTTTAAAAATCGGGTTCGGATGTCTTTTACACACAGAACCGTTCCCTTAAATCCACACACAGAGTTTAGGCCATTGTAGCGGTGCCATGCTGCCTTCACGTACTGTCGGAAAGATGAACCTTCCCTCTAGTACAGGGCTGTCAAACTCTTTTTAGTTCAGTTCCATATTCAGCCCAGTTTGTTCCCAAGTGGGCCAGACCAGCAAAATAATGACTTAATAACCTATAAATAATGACAAATCCAAGTTTTTCTTTTTGTTTTAGTACAAAAACCCCCAATTAAATTATGAAAATATTTACATTTGATATAAAAAGATGTGAAAAACCTGAAAAAACAGAAATTTCATTTGAAAAATTTGTGCAGTTTTAACAATATCATGCCTTGACTTATTATTTATACATGTACATTTACACAGTGTTCCATAAACATTTGGTAACAGGCAGAATATTGTTAAAATTTTGGATTTTGCGACTAAAATTTGAAGATTTTCTACAATATTACATCTGTTATTATTAACACAACTCCAGATCCCAGTGGATCCATAAATGCACCAAAAATTTAGTAACAGGCAGAATATTGTTCAAATTGCACATTTCAGGTTGTTCATCTTTGTTTTTATTTATGTATTTATTGTGCTTTATTGTGAAGGAATAGTTTTGTAAATATTAATATTTTCAGAGTGTAATGTTATTTTTTCACTTAAATTTTTTCCACATAATTTTTCACAAAGAAAATTTGTCGTTGTCATTATTTATGGGTTATTGTGTTGTTAGTTTTACTGTAGATCACATTGGTCTGTATGAGGAACCTGAACCAAAAGGATTTGGACAACCTGGACTGTTGAGGTTCATCTGTGCACTTTCATCCTGCAGGGCCGGAATGGAACCTTTGGCTGGGAGGGGGGGGGCAAATTTGGCCCCCGGGCTGCATGTTTGACACCTGTGGTCTGGTGAATTCAAAATGACCAGTGCGTTGTGTTCAGGTACTTTTTTTGTTGAAGTGAAATGAAAAACGGCTGAAACACAATTTCTGAGTAAAAGTTTTTTGGACGTGTTCATTCATCTGCCACAGCTTTAATATTATTATTATTTTAAATTTAAAATCCAGGGGGAATATGTGAGTCTAGGTATTACAGAGGCTACAGGGTGAAGTCCAAGGACCTGAATGTGCAAAAGACATGATGAATGGATGAAGGATCAGAAAATCAGCACCTGTGACATAGTGTAGAACACAAATAATACTCAAATAAACACCAATAATACCCAAATAAACACCAATAAACACCAATAATACCCAAATAAACACCAATAAACACCAATAAACACCAATAAACACCAATAATACCCAAATAAACACCAATAAACACCAATAATCCCAAATAAACACCAATAAACACCAATAATACACCAATAAACACCAATAATACCCAAATAAACACCAATAAACACCAATAATACCCAAATAAACACCAATAAACACCAATAATACACCAATAATACCCAAATAAACACCAATAAACACCAATAATACCCAAATAAACAACAATAATACTCAAATAAACACCAATAATACCCAAATAAACACCAATAATACACAAATAAACACCAATAATACACAAATAAACACCAATAATACACAAATAAACACCAATAACACCCAAATAAACACCAATAAACACCAATAATACCCAAATAAACACCAATAATACCCAAATAAACAATAATAATACTCAAATAAACACCAATAATACTCAAATAAACAACAATAGCCAGATTTCTGTCAACCATACACACATTCAAAACAAAGACTTTTTTTTGGCTAAAATTTATTTGTTTTTGATCCTGTAATAGTTTTCTATCCTCTGTTTCAAATCCAGGTTAACTTTAGAGGACATTTAGTCTATATACTGTATATTATTGTGGACAGAGGCAGTAAATCCAGGTATAGATTACTGCACAAAAGGAGAATTTGATTTTCCTTGGTCAGGATCTGTCCAGTCAGTCCAGCTGTGATTTACAAGGAGGACAATTAATACTGAACAAACAAGAACTGAAACTAGGAATTATGAAAGAGCTGCAGCATCTGAAACTGACCACAGTGAACATTTGACACAGAAACAGAACCACAGATAAACAGAACCACAGATAAACAGAACCACACATAAACAGAACCACACATGAACAGAACCACAGATAAACAGAACCACAGATAAACAGAACCACACATAAACAGAACCACAGATAAACAGAACCACACATGAACAGAACCACAGATAAACAGAACCACACATGAACAGAACCACAGATAAACAGAACCACAGAGAAACAGAACCACACATAAACAGAACCACAGATAAACAGAACCACACATAAACAGAACCACAGATGAACAGAACCACACATAAACAGAACCACAGATAAACAGAACCACAGATAAACAGAACTACAGATAAACAGAACCACACATAAACAGAACCACACATAAACAGAACCACAGATAAACAGAACCACAGATAAACAGAACCACACATAAACAGAACCACAGATAAACAGAACCACACATAAACAGAACCACAGATGAACAGAACCACAGATGAACAGAACCACAGATGAACAGAACCACAGTGCTGCAGTTTCACACTCAGTTTGTCTGCTTTGGATTGGGATTTGCTCTGTTAACTCAACACAGATTTATATTTGGAAGGGTTTATTTTTATTTTTATCAATTACTAGAAATTTCAGGCGACCCCACATAGGGTCCTGACGCTAACGCTGAAAAACACTGCCTTAAACCCTAACCTTTAACCCTGACCTTTAACCCTAACTCTTAACCCTAACCTTTAACCTTGACCTTTAACTTTTAACCCTGACCTTTAACCCTTAACCCTAACCTTTAGCCTTTAACCTTTAACCCTTAACTCTAACCTTTAACCTTTAACCCATGGTCACACCAGTGACATGAACAGAAAATGCCCACTTTCTTCACAGATGTTCTAGTGTTTGAATATTTGAACTATCAGTACATGATAGTAGTTGGAATGTTGTGTTCTGAAAACACAGAGTATATGGAACATATGGAATATGAGTAACATATGGAACCTATGTTCCACACGTGGAACCAGGGAGAGAACAGCTGACTGAACAGGAGAGTGAGTAACATAAAGATCTAAAACAGACAACTGAATGAATGTCCTGAGTGGATCCATCCTACAAACACAAACACTGTCCTCGAGTACCTCATTTCTGCTGAGTCCAGTCCAGTGCAGTCCAGTGAAGTCCAGTAAAGTTCAGTCCAGTCCAGTAAAGTCCAGTCCAGTTCAGTCCAGTCCAGTAAAGTCCAGTAAAGTCCAGTAAAGTCCAGTAAAGTTCAGTCCAGTCCAGTAAAGTCCAGTAAAGTCCAGTCCAGTTCAGTCCAGTCCAGTAAAGTCCAGTCCAGTAAAGTCCAGTAAAGTCCAGTAAAGTCCAGTCCAGTAAAGTCCAGTCCAGTTCAGTCCAGTCCAGTAAAGTCCAGTCCAGTAAAGTCCAGTAAAGTCCAGTCCAGTTCAGTCCAGTAAAGTCCAGTCCCGTCCAGTCCAGTAAAGTCCAATCCAGTCCAGTCCAGTAAAGTCCAATCCAGTCCAGTCCAGTAAAGTCCAGTCCAGTTCAGTCCAGTCCAGTAAAGTCCAATCCAGTCCAGTCCAGTCCAGTGCAATCTAGTCCAGTCCAGTCCAGAAAAGTCCAGTCTAGTCCAGTCTAGTCCAGTCCAGTCCAGTAAAGTCCAGTCCAGTCCCCTTGTAGATACTTTGGCTGTAGAGTCCTCTGGGTCCAGACCAACACAGTCATGCTCTGTCTGTTCTTCTACTGAAGTGAAATGGTGACATGATTCCCAAATAATAATAATAATAATAATAATAATAATAATAATAATAATAATAATAATAATAATAATAATAATTATTATGTTTATAAAACTCCATGGAAGGGTTTGAGTCAGAAGGATTTTCTCCATGAACATGTGAAAGACGTGGCTCTAAGTCTACACATTACTGACATACACTTCTATGATACAAGGAATTCTATGATCAAACAACAAATATTGACAAATCCATGACTGAAGAAGGTGCAACTGTTCAAATATTATAATGTTTTACATACAGATATAAACCATTGGACCAGTGGGTTTCTTTCCTAGCTGTAAATGTGTGTTGTCTTTGTGTGCTGACAGTGTCAGGTTAAATTCCCACTGGGCTCAATAGGACACAGTGCACAGCACACAGATTCCTGATGGCTGGACTATGTGAGTAATCAAAAATGCATTAGACACACTGCTGATTAACAGACTCCTGTGTGTGCGCTGTGTGTGATGTGTGTAATCTCCAACGGTTCCCAATAACTGGACCTGGGGGGGGGTCGTCCAATCCAAACCCACAGAGTCCCGCCCCATGAGTGCATGTGCTCTTTCAACAAAATTAAAACTAATACAGTCAGCACTTAATCTGCTTTCATGTCAAATGTCAGGAATAAATCACATGGACACACATCAAACAAAAGGACAAAGTTACCCAAAAACACTGCAAGAAAAAAAAAAAAAAAAAAAAAAAAGACAAAGTTACCCAAAAAACACTGCAAGAAAAAAAAAAAAAAAAAAAAAAAAAGACAAAGTTACCCAAAAACACTGCAAGAAAAAAAAAAAAAAAAAAAAAAAAAAAAAGGACAAAGTTACCCAAAAACACTGCAAAAAAAAAAAAAAAAAAAAAAAAGGACAAAGTTACCCAAAAACACTGCAAGAAAAAAAAAAAAAAAAAAAGACAAAGTTACCCAAAAACACTGCAAGAAAAAAAAAAAAAAAAAAAAAAAAGACAGTTACCCAAAAACACTGCAAGAAAAAAAAAAAAAAAAAAAAAAAGGACAAAGTTACCCAAAAACACTGCAAGAAAAAAAAAAAAAAAAAAAAAGACAAAGTTACCCAAAAACACTGCAAGAAAAAAAAAAAAAAAAAAAAAAAAAAAAGAACAAAATTACCCAAAAAAAAAAAAAAAAAAAAAAAAAAAAGGACAAAGTTACCCAAAAACACTGCAAGAAAAAAAAAAAAAAAAAAAGACAAAGTTACCCAAAAACACTGCAAGAAAAAAAAAAAAAAAAAAAAAAAGACAGTTACCCAAAAACACTGCAAGAAAAAAAAAAAAAAAAAAAAAAGGACAAAGTTACCCAAAAACACTGCAAGAAAAAAAAAAAAAAAAAAAAAAGACAAAGTTACCCAAAAACACTGCAAGAAAAAAAAAAAAAAAAAAAAAGGACAAAATTACCCAAAAACACTGCAAGAAAAAAAAAAAAAAAAAAAGACAAAGTTACCCAAAAACACTGCAAGAAAAAAAAAAAAAAAAAGACAAAGTTACCCAAAAACACTGCAAGAAAAAAAAAAAAAAAAAAAAAGGACAAAGTTACCCAAAAACACTGCAAGAAAAAAAAAAAAAAAAAGACAAAGTTACCCAAAAAACACTGCAAGAAAAAAAAAAGACATTTACCCAAAAACACTGCAAGAAAAAAAAAAAGACATTTACCCAAAAACATTGAAAGAAAAAAAAAAGACACTGACCCAAAAACACTGAAAAAAAAAAGACAAAGTTACCCAAAAACACTGCAAGAAAAAAAAGAGTTACCCAAAAACACTGAAAAAAAGACAGTTACCCAAAAAACACTGCAAGAAAAAAAAAGACAAAGTTACCCAAAAACACTGCAAGAAAAAAAAAGACATAGTTACCCAAAACACCGCTAAATAAGGAGTTACCCAAAAACACTGCAAAAAAAAAAAGACATAGTTACCCCAAAACACTGCAAAAAAAGGACAAAGTTGCCCAAAAACACTGCAAAAAAGAAAAAAAAGACAAAGTTACCCAAAAACACTGCAAGAAAAAAAAAAGACATAGTTACCCAAAAACACTGCAAAAAAAAGACAGTTACCCAAAAAAACACTGCAAAAAAAAGAAAGGGACAAAGTTACCCAAAAACACTGCAAAAAACAAAAAAAACAAACAAACAAACAAAAAACCGAGACAGAGTTACCCAAAAACACTGCAAAAAAAAAAAGACAGTTACCCAAAAACATTGCAAAAAAAAAAAAAAAAAGACAGAGTTACCCAAAAACACTGCAAGAA
The DNA here is from genome assembly GCF_902148855.1 of Sphaeramia orbicularis. Taxonomy (NCBI): domain Eukaryota; kingdom Metazoa; phylum Chordata; class Actinopteri; order Kurtiformes; family Apogonidae; genus Sphaeramia; species Sphaeramia orbicularis. The sequence continues at coordinate 58,680,002 of NC_043972.1, forward strand.
AAAAAAAAGAAAAAAGGATTCAGGAAAAAAATATTTCCCAAATATGAAAATGTTAATATGGAAGTGTATTGCATTCACACAAAAAATAAAATTTGGCTGTTTTTCCAAATTAATAATAATAATAATAATAATAATAATAATAATAATAATGGAATAGATTTGCATAGCACTTTTCTGTGAATGTATACTCAAAGTGCACAGTGGATCCATTATTCATTCACTCACACATTCTCCCTCTGGTGGAGGTAAACTACATCTGTATCCACAGCTGCTCTGGGGCAGACTGACGGAAACGTGGCTGCCAATCTGCACCACCGAACATTCATACAAATTCATACACCAGTGTGAGAATTAACGAGACAATTATCTCATAAAAACAGAGCCAAATTTTCATTTTTTCAGAAAACAGTGTCTCCTTAATTCAGAAAAAGAGCCAAATTTAATTTTTTTCAGAAAACAGTATCTCGTTAATTTAGTAATTCAGAAAAACAGAGCTGAATTTACATATTTTCAGAAAACGGTATCTCGTTAATTCAGAAATTCAGAAAAACACAGCTGAATTTAATTTTTTTAAGAAAACGGTATCTCGTTAATTCAGAAATTCAGAAAAACACAGCCGAATCTAATTTTTTTTAGAAAACAGTATGTCATTAATTCAGAAAAACAGAGCCGAATTTAATTTTTTTCAGAAAACGGTATCTCATTAATTCAGAAATTCAGAAAAACAGAGCCGAATTTAAATATTTTCAGAAAACGGTATCTCGTTAATTCAGGAAAAACAGAGCCGAATTTATTTTTTTTTGAAAACAGTATGTCATTAATTCAGAAAAACAGAGCCGAATTTAATTTTTTCAGAAAACTGTATCTCGTTCATTCAGAAAAACGGAGCCAATTTTTTTTTTACTTATTTTTTCACATAATTCTGAGATAATTATCTTGTTAATTCAGAAAAACAGAACTGACTTTTATTCTTTGTGTGAATGCAATACGCTTCCATATGTTAGCATCCACTGCTGCCACACAGGGAAAAGCAGAAGCTGTGGGTTTGACTTCTGGAGTTAATAACAAGGCATTAAAGTGAATTATTCACAGTGTTGGCCGTGCACAAGGAGCTTAGGGAGGGAAAAACCACATGGGATTAACTTCAACAGGGAGGGGATTACAGAACATGTGGAAGGAGGTGGAATAGATTTGTCCTGTGCATTTAACCTGGAACCCAGACGAGTTTCACAAAAGATTCAGAAGTAGGACATGGAATACAGTCAGTACGGAAAGTATTAAAGACCAATATGATCTACAGTCAAATAAGAACAGCAGAAGAACCCACAAAAAAGAATGACTCCAGATTTTCTTCTCAGTTTGATGTGAAAAAAAGAATGTTAAACTATGCCTATAAATAATGACAACTTCACATTTTTGTCTTTGTTTTAGTGCAAAAAATAACATTAAATTATGAAAATATTTACATTTACAAACTATCCTGTAACATTAACATGTGAATAACCTGAACAAATATGAACAACCTGAAATGTCTAAAGAAAATTAAGCAAAAGGTTCTAATCCGGCCAGTGGGATGTTTTTGCAAAGTCAAAAATTCCAGTCTTCAAATGAATTGAGCAAAAACAAAAAAAAAAAAAACAGCTTGAATTAAGGAAAAATGTTGAATTAAGCCAAAAAAATTCCTCAATTAAGGCAAAAAAAAATCTTAAATTTAGCAAAAAATCTTGGAATTAACAACTTCAAATATTGTCTTTGTTTTAGTGCAAAACATAACATTAAATTATGAAAATATTTAGATTTAAGACTATCCTGTAACAATAAAATGTGAATAACCTGAACAAATATGAACAACCTGAAATGTCTAAAGAAAATTCAGCACAAGGTTCTAATCTGGTCCATGGGATGTTTTTGCCAAGTCAAAAATTCCACAGTCTTGAATCGAATTAAGCAAAAAAAAAAAAAAAAAAAAAATTGTTTGAATTAAGGAAAAATGTTGAATTAGGCAAAAAAACCAAACAAACTTCAATTAAGTAAAAAAAAAAAAAAAATCTTGAATTAAGCAAAAAAAAAAAAAGTCTTAAATTTAGTAAAAAATCTTGAATTAATTTAATTTTTTTTTCTTTTAGTGCAAAAAATAACATTAAATTCTGAAAATATTTACATTCACGAACTATCCTGTAACAATAAAATGAATAACCTGAACAAATATGAACAACCTGAAATGTCTAAAGAAAATTCAGTCCAGTTTGAACTCTTTTCTTCCTGTTCCTCAGTGTTTAGTGTCTGTAGATCTGATCCAGAATGCACATGGACTAATGAGAAGTTGAAGTATAATATTGTTAAAATTACACTTATTTTTCTTAAGAAATTTCAGTTTTTTTTCAGGTTATTCACATTTTTTTTGTTTGAATAGTTTATAAATGAATTTTCATAATTTAAGGGGTGTTTTTTTATTTTTTTGCACTAAAATAAAGACAAACATTTGCTGTTGTCATTATTTCTAGGTTATTCTGTTATTCTTTTACTGGTTCGGTCCACTGCAGATCAAATCAGGCTGAATGTGGAACCTGAAAGAACATGAGTTTAGACTCCTGCACTAAAGCGTCACTATTTACTGTTTGGTTGGTGAGCTTCGTTTAATGTGATCAAATCTATGCTTTACCTTCTATTTTAAAAGGGAAGTGGACTCTGTTTGTGTGAGTCTGGGGCATCAAACTAAACCCGTACAGATCTGACTACTGCAGTTTGTCATACTTATGTATTTCTGGAACAGACTAGTGAAAACAGAAAGTTGATTGGACCAGTATTTTAGGACATATTGGTCATTCTGGATCCAAAAGCCTTCCACTCCCGTTAGGGGTTACCGCATTTGAACACTTTGGCGGTGACCTGCTGGACAAATGTGGGTACAACACACATGAAGACACAACACACATTCCTGCTGGGGGAGTGGGACGTGGATTTGAAAACACACACCCCCCTTTTCACACCCCACCAATAATACATAAATAAACACCAACAAACATAACAAATACCAATATACTCAAATAAACACCAATAATGCTCAAATAAACACCAACAATACAAAATAAACACCAACAATACACAAATAAACTCAATAATACCCAAATAAACACCAATAATACTCAAATAAACACCAATAATACTCAAATAAACACCAATAATACTCTAATACACACAATAATACTCTAATAAAACCAATACAATATACTCAATAAACACCAATAATACTAAATAAACACCAATAATACTCAAATAAACACCAATAATACTCAAATAAACACCAATAATACAAAATAAACACCAACAATACACAAATAAACACCAACATACACAAATAAACACCAATAATACACAAAAAACATCACTAATACCCAAATAAACACCAATAATACTCAAATAAACACCAATAATACTCAAATAAACACCAATAATACTCAAATAAACACCAATAATACTCTAATAAACACCAATAATACTCAAATAAACACCAATAATACTCAAATAAACACCAATAATACACAAACACCAATAATACTCAAATAAACACCAATAATACATAAATAAACACCAACAATACACAAATAAACACCACAATACACAATAAACACAAATAAACAAATAAACCAAAATAAATAAAACAATAATACCAATAAACATCACTAATACCCAAATAAACACCAATAATACTCAAATAAACACCAATAATACTCAAATAAACACCAATAATACTCTAATAAACACCAATAATACTCAAATAAACACCAATAATACACAAACACCAATAATACTCAAATAAACACCAATAATACATAAATAAACACCAACAATACACAAATAAACACCAACAATACAAATAAACACCAATAATACACAAATAAACCACTAATACCCAAATAAACACCAATAATACTCAATAAACACCACTAATACCCAAATAAACACCAATAATACTCAAATAAACGCCAACAATACTCAAATAAACACCAATAATACTCAAATAAACACCAAAAATACCCAAATAAACACCAATAATACACAAATAAACACTAATAATACTCAAATAAACACCAATAATACACAAATACACACCAATAATACCCAAATACACACCAATAATACCCAAATAAACACTAATAATACTCAAATAAACACTAATAATACTCAAATAAACACCAATAATACACAATACCCAAATAAACACCAATAATACACAAATAAACACTAATAATACTCAAATAAACACCAATAATACACAAATAAACATTAATAATACCCAAATACACACCACTAATACTCAAATAAACACCAATAATACACAAATAAACACTAATAATACCCAAATAAACACCAATAATACACAATAAACACTAATAATACCCAAATAAACACCCTTCAGTACTGACAGTGATGAAGTCCAGGAGGTGGAAGCTCTGCCCTGCATAAAAATGACCACTTCTAGAACCTGTTCCCCACAGGTCTGTAGAAACCACACTGACCCTTCAGGACCACATCAGACCAGTTTTTGTCTTTTTTTGTTGACTTACATCTCACACATGTTTGAAAATGTACTAAGAAGAAAGTACAGGGATCTGTGTTCAAATGTAGGGAGTATAAGGAATACTTAGTGCTAAGTAAAGTACAAGTACCTGAAAAACCTGCTGAGGTGAATGTACCTTTGGATCCAGGAAGTGGATGAGCGGGTGTGTTGGAGGGTAAGGACCAGTGGGCGTGGGGTCCGAGTCAACGCCATCATCAATACGTGGACAACAGACAGGAAACACATCTGCACAAAAGCTTTGTATTTGTTCTGATTCAGACAAACTGGTATCAAAAAAGGCAATGTTCCAGAGCGGCTGCTTCTACAAATGTGTCACAGCATCAATAAAACAGTGTCCAGGTTCTAAAAGAACAACAGGAGTCCATACAAAGATGTCATTTACAAAAAAGTCCACAAACAACTTAAAACGTTAAACTTGAACACCATTTCACAAAAAATAAATAAAATTCTATTTTATCAATTTTTAGTCAAAATGATGCAAGGTTAAATACTTCTTGTTTTCTAAATGTAAAATTTACAGTAAAAACTGCATCAGATGTGCTGCTCATTAACATTCAGCCCATCACAGACACCCACAGTAAACTGGGACCAGTTTCATTCCACTGGTCTGGTCTGGTCCAACCGCCTCTGGTTCAACTGAAATAGAATATAAAGACAAATGAAGTCTGACTGATGGGAATCCAACACCCTCTAACCAGGACCAGGCATTAATAAAGTCCTATCTAATCTACTCTAGTCTAGTCTAGTCTAGTCTAGTCTAGTCTAATCTAATCTATCTTTAAGTAGCTGTAACCATCTTTAACCAGCTTTAACCAACTTTAATATTGTACTAATTGAACAAGTTAAAGGACATTTCCATGTAAACCTGAGACAGAATGTTACTGAGGTCCAGTGTTTTGTCCATGACAGTCGGACATTTGATCCGTTTCTGCATAAACCCAGACCTTGTTCCTTCCTCAGTGGGACCTGGTGGAAACACAGGCCTTTATCTGCCTTTGTGTCTGTGTTTCTCTGTTGTTGTTGTTTTGGAGGTCGGTGTCCTCTCCCACTCCACCTCCACTGCTCTGTACAGCGCCATAGTGGCTTTGGCGTCCATCCACAGACGAGTGGCCTCTCCTCCCATTCTGACGACACAAAAAGGAAGGTCACTAGTTTCATGCTAATTATTAAGTTTTAATTTAAAACACTTTGAATTCTGCTACTACCAGTATAATTATAAGTTCATTATATATTAGATTAAATATAGTCAGCCTATATTATAGTTAAAATCACTCTGCAAAATGTAACACTGGGGTACACAGGTGTTGAGGTGCTTTAGACCAGGTATCAGGTCCAACACCGATGAAGTGTGTGTTGTATTGAACCCTTACAGACCAAACGTCCACCTTTCTTTTGAGAACCTGGTTCCCAGTAGCTAGATTCCTTGGAATCGTTTGCCTGCCTGCTTAAGGATTCTGCTTATCGATTCCGCCTTCGTTGCACATGCGCAATAACGTCACGCGTACGCTGCATTGTTTTGGTCAGGACATAGCCAACTTGGTGTTGAGGCAGAAACGGTCCAAACAGACCACACCAGGTCCACACAGACCACACTAGGTCTAAACAGACCACACCAGGTCCACACAGACCACACTAGGTCTAAACAGACCACACCAGGTCTAAACAGACCACACCAGGTCCACACAGACCACACCAGGTCCACACAGACCACACCAGGTCTAAACAGACCACACCAGGTCTAAACAGACCACACCAGGTCTAAACAGACCACACCAGGTCTAAACAGACCACACTAGGTCTAAACAGACCACACCAGGTCCACACAGACCACACCAGGTCTAAACAGACCACACCAGGTCTAAACAGACCACACTAGGTCTAAACAGACCACACCAGGTCCACACAGACCACACTAGGTCTAAACAGACCACACCAGGTCCACACAGACCACACTAGGTCTAAAACAGACCACACCAGGTCCACACAGACCACACAGTTCTAAACAGACCACACTCGGTCTAAACAGACCCACACCAGGTCCACACAGACCACACTAGGTCTAAACAGACCAACACCAGGTCCACACAGACCACACTAGGTCTAAACAGACCACACCAGGTTCTAAACAGACCACCCAGGTCTAAACAGACCACACTAGTCTTAGAACAGATCCACACCAGGGCCAAACAGACCACACCAGGGCCAAACAGACAACACCAGGTCCACACAGACCACACTAGGTCTAAACAGACCACACCAGGTCTAAACAGACCACACCAGGTCCACACAGACCACACTAGGTCTAAACGGACCCACACCAGTTCTAAACAGACCACAACCAGGTCTAAACAGACCACACTAGCGTCTAAACAGACCACACCAGGGCCAAACAGACCACACCAGTGGCCAAACAGACCACACCAGGTCCACAACAGACCACAACCAGGTCTAAACAGACCACACCAGGTCCCACACAGACCACACTAGGTCCAAACAGACCACACCAGGTCCACACCAGACCACACCAGGTCCAAACAGACCACACCAGGTCTAAACAGAGCACACCAGGTCCACTGGAACACTGTCAAAGCTTCCATTTCTTCAAAACGGTGGAATCCCTCCACTCTGCTCAAACATTTGTCCACAGCATGTGATTCATTTACAGGAATGTCACGTATTGACTCATTACTTAGCGACGCTTGTGAATCTAGCGGCAGAGTGAACGCTGGGCCGTCATCTGGGCCCAGTTCCAGTTCCAGTGTGGTCAACAAATATCTACCCCTCAAATACAAGTTTCTGAAGATAGGGGAAAGGAAATGAGGTGCACAACAATGGGAGACGAGCCGAGTCGAACTGGTTCCACGTAGTGGAAGTGCAGCAATAGAGGAATTGGGTAAAGAGTCTGTAGTTTCACTTTCACTGCACGCCCCCTCCCACCCACCCACCAAACCGGGCCCAGCGTCATCCATTCTTCTTATTTGTCCATATTGTATATTTTGTATTTTCTGTGTAGATGTAAATCTAAAAGACAGTTAATGCAAACACACCTGTTTGTACTCTTTTATTCCGTCACCCAACGAGAATCGATAGAGAATCGATAAGGAATTGGATTGATAAGCAAAGTCGATAATGGAATCGGAATTGTTAATTCTTATCGATTCCCATCCCTGGTCATGGTGTACTCATTCCTCTCTGAAATGGTCCAACCCTTCCAGACCTGTTTAGTCATCATCAGTCATCGATGTCACTATAAACAGATGTTCTAACTTTGTTTGGACAGAATTCTCCATGTGGTCAGCAGCCGGGACCGTCTCTGTTCCATGGGCTTTGGACATCTGTTTACCACCATCAACCACAAACCACCACACAAATGACATCTAGAACACACTGAAACAGCATTAAATGGATGATCACACGATGAAGTTGTTTATGAAAATCCGTCCATTTGTGTGTTTCTTTGGTCACTGCTAGGGGAGTTAGACAATATCAGTTCTGCAATATATCGTGATATTTCATTTCAGAATACTGTATTGATATTAAAAAATACTGTATCGATATTTTTATGTATTTATTCAGATGTAGATTTTGTGAAGGTTCTTTTTTTTTTTTTCCTTCTTTATATTTTCTTTATTATTATTTACGCTCTAATTAAATGTTAGTTCCTTTGTTGGGATTGCAGAAAAATAATGTTCTGATGTTAGTTCTGAACTAATAGAATATGAACATTTTGAACAAGATCTGAAACTGTAATGTCCTGTAAAACATTATTTCAGTTTTAATACAGGAAATTTTGCAATATAGCACTAAATCCTGTTTCTGCTGCTCAAATAAAGTGTGTTTAGTATTTGTGCAGATTTCTGGTGTAATTCAATTTTTCAAAGAAATAATCATTTTAAAAAAAGAAAAAATTGCCGTTTTAACAGTATCATGATATATCGTGATATATCATATCGTGATCCTAGTATTGTGATTTGTATTTTATCTCCAGATTCTGCCAATACACAGCTCTAGTTACTGTTGCTCTTTTTTGCTGTGTTTGCCTCCATCTGACTGACGATTGGAACTGAATTATGGCAGATTTCTCCTACCCCTCTGCTTGTAGTGTGGTCCTCATCGAGAATCGGGACACCCCTACTCCTTAACGTGAACGCACAAAATGGAGGGGGAGGGCTAAGGGGGAGGGCCAAGGACTGAACTGGGGTTGGGCCTACATGTATTTGTATGCGTTACTACCTCAGTGTTGTGCTTTGGTTTTCATCTCTCTGTACCTGAATGTCTCGGTTGAAGATGGCCTTGGTCAGTCTCTTCAGCGAGGCGGCCTGGTTCTCGGGGAAGCCGGCCTTCTGGTTGAGCAGTGGGAACCTGGAGGTGTCTCTGGTCAGAGCGGGAGGATGAGCGTAACCCAGGACCTTGAAGTCATTGTGGATGGCGTGGCCCACCACCACCTTCCCCATGAGCAGCTTCAGGATCTGGAACAGAACCCCAGCCACAGACCACGTCAGCGTAAAAACCACAACACAAACCAGAGTCTGAGTCAAGTTTAGGACGCTTCAGGATGTTCCATGAACTGAATGAACTTAGCTGGATGTCCTCACCTCTTTCCTGGCCTCAGCGTACGGTGTGGCCCCAGTGAGGTCGGAGCGCCGGATGCCGCTCCAGCGGGTGCGGTAGTCGGTGGACGGGCATCGACGGACTGATGAACTTATCGTAGACCACATCGCCGTCGTATGACACGATGCTGCAGCGTGCGAGCTGGCTGATGTGGCCTTTGGGTCCTGCACCCACCATCTCACAGTCTATGGCCAGGGTCTTGGAAGGGGCGAAGGTGCTACTGGCTGAGGGGCCGGCGCTGCTGGGTAACCACGATGACTGGGACTTGACCTGTGGCAAGGGATGTAACAATATGAAAATTTCATATCACAGTTATTGTGACCAAAATTATCACAGTTATCATTATTATCGGGGTATTGTTAAAATTGTGCTCAAAATGTTCAAAAAGTACTAATACACATACTGAAATAATTTAACCAAGTTGTATTTTGAAAATAAATAAATAAATAAATAAATAAAAATAAAAATGATAATAATAAATAACAAGCAAAATGTACTTTCTGTTGCAGAAACATTCAAATATTAACATGTAAACAATCAAATATACAAATGTGCATTAAAGATGGAACCGTATGGACATTCTTGACCATTTTCCAGATCAAGTTTGAGTTTTTAGTTTCTTTTTCAGACACAGATAGATAGATAGATAGGATAGATAGATAGATAGATAGATAGATAGATAGACTAGATAGATAGATAGATAGACAGACAGACTAGACTAGACTAGACAGACAGACGACAGGTAGATAGATGCTGCTTCTGTTGTAAATGTGCAGTACCATTAGTTTTCAAAGTGCAGTATGCACACGGTTTTCATGATAATTAGAATTTAAACGGTAATACTAATTGTTGAGATTTTTACTGCGGTTTATCGTTTTACGGTAATCGTTCCATCCCTACCTGTGGCTTTGGGTCGTCGCCCTTTGTTCCACTGACGGCCAAGAAACAGGAGCTGTGTGTTGAGGTGGATGGCTTTGAGCTGTGGTTGGTAACAGTATCTGCAGAGGCTGAAGGCTGGAAAGGTGAGACGTACGCCCAGTTTGCAGGAGGTGTGGGTTTAGCGCCGTTTGGACGAGGCGCTGGTTTCGACCCTGAATGCCCCGGCGCCTTGGTGCGCTGAAGTTTCCGGTTTTTCTTTCGCTCTAAATATTTCTTCCATTTCTCCTTCTTTTTTAACTTCTTTTGGTGTTTGTGTTGTAAGCGTAGTGTTGTCAGAAACAGAAGGACGCATTGATCCACACGTCTGACATAGTCCTGGTTCAGGAGTCCAGTTTGTTTTCAACACCACTTCAGATCCTCTAAAGGTGTCATCCTATGGAAGACAAACACATTTAATGTACGGTTAGACAATATGACGAACGCATCAAATAATTCAAGAACTGGGTATTAATAAAAGGGTATTTATTTCTAAAAAAAAGAAGAAAAAAAAAAAATTTAATTCACCAAAAAGCAAACTTGAAATCTATTGACAAAAAGTGATGAACTCTGTTGTAATGATAATATGATTTTAAAAATATTGAAAATTATAAAAATGGAGGAACACCGCAAAAATGAGACTAAAAGAGGTGGAAACAATACCACGGTGGCCAGAGGTGCAAAAGCCCAAAAAATTATCCACTAGCCCAAAAAATTATCCACAATAAGAAAACAAAGAGAACAGCCCAAAAAATTATCCGCTAGCCCAAAAAATTATCCACTATAACAAAAAAAAAGAGAAACAACCCAAAAAATTATCCACTATAAGAAAAAAAAGAGAACAGCCTAAAAAAATATCATTTTTTTTTCTCATAGTGGATAATTTTTGGGCTGTCCTTTTTTGGTGGGAACTTTTTTTTCACGTGGGAACTGGGACACGGGGACAGGTGGGAACTAAGACAAGGACAAATATTATTATTAAAGTTAATAGTGCATTTACATATATGAGTGTGAACAAATATTATTATTAAAGTTAATGGTGCATTTACATATATGTCATAAGTATAAGTTTACATAGGCTAATCAGTTATATATATTTTTCCACAAGTAATACTGAGAGTATGTGAACAGTCCCATATAATAGAGTTCTTCTATTTAAGAAATGATGGGTGAAACTTTAATTTTTGACACTGATGTTCACTTTGTCTGGATCTGGTCCTTTATTGGTAGTATTTATATTTTTATATATTCGGTTATTGTGGATAAACAGGACACAACTGTTCTACCAATTTCTGTAAACATCCACATACCGTTGTACAGCAGACATGAACAAACAGTTATAACAGCTTATGTAAACATATAAGATTACCCAGGTTTACCCATTACAGTTACTGAGGTGAAGTTAGCAGCGGGTTGGATATTTGATGGACATTCAACAGCCATCGCCTTACAGACTATCAATAAATTACTGCTCTAAACATTTTTCTTCAATAGCTTCTAAGTCATGTGACCTAGTGACTCCAAACCAGTCTCAAATTATTATAATAAGAGTACCTTTAGGAAACACCACTCAATATTTCTCTCCAGTCTATATTATTTTTTATGAATATTATTCTTTTTTTTTTTTTTTTTACAAAAGATGTACATTTTTCTTCAATAGCTTCTCAGTCATGTGACCCAGGGACTCCAAACCAGCCTCAAATTATTAGAATAAAGAGGACCTTTAGGAAACACCACTTAATGTATCTCTCCAGTCTGTATAAATATTTTTATGAATATTATTCAGATTTTTTTTTTTATAAAAAAAAAAAAAAATAAAAATTCTTCAATAGTTTCCCAATCACGTGACCCAGCAATTCCAAACCAGTCTCTGGAGTTTCCCTTTGGTATAATAATTTGATAATAATATGAATAATGTTCACAAAAATATTAATATAGACTGGAGAGAACTATTAAGTGGTGTTTCCTAAAGGTCCTCTTTATTCTAATAATTTGAGACTGGTTTGGAGTCTCTGGGTCACATGACTGAGAAACTAATGAAGAAAAACGTTTAGAGCACTAATTTATTGATAGTCCCTAAGGCGATGGCTTTTGAATGTCCGTCGCATATCCAACCTGCTAAGTTCACCTCGGTATTCCAGCTGAAGTGCCTTTAAAGTCTGGTGTTTTTCACCCCAGACTTTGCCTTTTACTACCACAGCTCAGTCTAACGGCTGTTTTTCACCCATGAATAAAACTGTATTTCCGACCAAAGTCTATTCTGATATTTTCGTGTTGGGGTCATCTGGCACTAGTCTCTTTTTTCCTTTCATGTATCTCTTAAAACACTTTTTGTCAATAGTTTTTCAGTAAAACACAGACCTGTTCCGCACAGTGAGCAGCATGTGTAGATTCCAGCAGGTCACAACATTCTTTGATTACTTCCGGGTTATGGTGCGTTTGGGACAGGCCAACATCCGTAAAATATTTGGGTATTATTAGATAGATACAAACGATTGCCTACACATTTTTATGAGACGCAAAGACTTACGTAAAGACTTAAATCCCACAAATCACTACTCAACCCTTGCAAAAAAGCAATCAATCAATCAATCAATAAAAATAGCAGTTTAGTAAACGGTAGTGAACTTATCATTCGCCCTAATTTGTTCATCTACTCATTTTATTATTTAGCTAAATATGGTTTACTCAGAAAAGGTAGCAAAGTAACTTAATCAATGTTATTTATACAAGATCATGTGGTGAAAGGTACTTTTGTTGCCAAGTTCATTAAATTATAAAAGCAATTCTATAAATATTAATAACAAACGAGCAGCACCTGAAGGCAACACCGGTGCATGTGAAAGTTAGCTTCCTGTCATGATGTTACTAGCATAGCAGGCTCACTGCAACAGATATTTAACTAAATGACAAAATGATAAAATTTTCTGTGAAGTTCTATTCAGTTAAGAGTTAATTACCCAAGCAACCTTTTAGTTACAAGTAGTTTAACAAATTAAAATGTCAAAGAGGCTTGTGGCTTGCAGGAAATGTGACGTAGCCCAAGTAGCTAACTAGCATTAGTTCGTCCCGTGTTGTACTCCTGTGTTAGTGCAACTGTTAGCAGAAGATGTGGAGATGTTTACACCAAGCCTTTCATCAGAACAGCAGCGAGACCTGGCGATAAGAATTACCACTTTTCTGTCTCAGTACAGCCACCTGTCCGACGCCTATATAATAGTGCGTAACTTCAGATTTGCAGGTTTATTGTAGTGTTTTGGTGTGACACAAAAGTGCAGTACTGGCATGATAACTGTGTGACGTTTTTAGAGGTTTTACTGTAGCCACGGAATTACATTTATTACATTTTATTTGATCAAAGTGTAATCTTTATGATGAATTGTAGTTAAATGCTCCTAAAGTTTCGGTGCTTTAGGAAACTACGGATATCTACGTTACCACTTAAAACAGTTTTACACTGACTTCCCATCACTGATCTATGTTTCTATTAGAGCTGCAACCGATTAATCGACTCAAAATGATCCAAAAAAAAAATCATTCAACCACAATTCTCCTGAATCAAAGCTTTGTTTTCTTCATTTCTATGCGAATAAACATTGGTTCCACTGTTGTGTTTCACACGGATACTTATTGTGACGCACAAAGAAGCTTCAATTCAGAAAAACTGCAATAGAATATTTCCCTTAAATCAATTCGAGTTGATTAATCGAATCATGAATTTTTGCATTTGCTTCAAACACCTAATCGATTAATCGGTTGCAGCTCTAGTTTCCATGTTAGTTGATGAATATTTTTAGAACAATTATACAGTAGATCCTGACATAAAAACACTTGAACAAATTATTTATAACATAGTTAAACTTTTCCAACTACAACTCATGTTGAGTCTTATTTTGTAGTTTCTCAGAGGATAAAAAACACACAAGGGTGGTTGTAATTGATTTTTCTTTAGATTTTCATTGAAGAAAACCTTCCATTCTTGCACACAAGTTGTTGCAGATTTTTAATGTGGATTTTGTGATTGAGAGACAGAAGAAGGATTTACTGTGTAGTAAACTGGTATCCTGCTCTGTTCTCCTCAGGGCTGATTCCTTACGAACCTTTGTTTATGTAGTTTTTGTAGTAGAGGAATTTATGGAAGTAAATTTGTGTCATCAGATTTTGAATTATAATAGACATTGAATTTGTGGCACTGATTTTTTTTTTTGCCCTGAAATTAAGTATCTGGGGTTTTTGGCAGTGAAATTAAGTGTCTGATTTTTTTTAGCACAGAAATTAAGTATCTGAAAAATTTTTGCACTGAAATTAAGTTTCTGGATTTTTAGTCTCTGAATTCAACTATATTCATAAATTTAGAATAAAAAAAATTCAGGTGCAAAATTCAGATACTTAATTTCAGTGCAGAAAAAATCAGTGCAAAATTCAATGGCTTTTATAATTCAAAATCTGATGAGACAGATTTACTTCCATAGGAATTTGTTAGCTGATCTTCTCATGTGTTATTTCTCTGGTCCCAGATTTATTAAAGGGAAGTCTTTGTGTAGGGACTATGCTGCCAGAATATAGCTCTTTCATTAAAGGGAAAATCAGAGTCTTCAAAGAAGTGCACAGTTCGCCTGTCCGTGTCTGAACCTGTTCTTACTTTGAGTCAGTTTGATCAGTCTGCATGATCCACTGGTTTAGTAATGTTGGTGTGAAAAACTAAAATGTGTTCAGGAAAACTGTGGATATTTGCCACAGAGACTGGAGTGAACGCATGATCTGGACCACCTGTATCTAGTCAGAACCACTTAGAAACCTCAGGGCGTCTTGTCTGATTGTCAGCATCCTTAATGCTATGGGTTTGTATCAGTGTAAATGTAATTACAAATATGAGGCTTTATTTTCTTCAGCTGTTTCCCTTTTAAACAAATAGGATTTAGTCTGGAATGATTAATGATGATCCTATTTGTTCTGCTTGGTTCTGACGTGGTAACGGTGGTCCATTTGACAGTGACAGTGCTTCCAGACTACAGAGTACTGCATACATGTGTTTAGGAGAAGTTTAGTTTATGACAGTCCATTTTGGATGATTCTCACTGACAACACCCAAAGTTTGGGTGAGCACAAATCACTCAAACTAGGAAAATGTGTTTGTGTCATTAGTGTCCTGAAAAACAGTAAGTGAAGGCAGTGATGGATGATTATGAAGCATACAGCTGCGATGCACGTCCTTTTCCTGCGGAGTAGAGGCACTTCTGACCACATCACCCAGGACCTCCAGACACTCCAAATCATACAAAGTCCTGTTGAAACTGTTGAACCATAGATATTGGATGTGCATACAAACAAAGTGAAGTTAACCACATTTATGCATAACACAGATCTGCCTGATTCTTTCATATTGGATTTTTTCTTCTATTGATTATTGTGCTTTGCCACTCTCTTCAAATGTCATCTGATGGTCTTCTCTTTGTTTTTGCCCTTCAGGAGTTCTTCACTGAGGATCTGTGGTCCACATTACCCTGCAGCTGGCAGCCTGTGCTCAAAGACCTCTCATACCCACAGATTGCAGACCTATTACTAGATGCTACGCATGGAGACAGGAGGTAACGTGTTGACCAGGGGTGTAAGAAAATATCGGTTCCACAATAAATTGCGATATTTCACTTCATGATACTGTATCGATATTAAACAGGACTGTATCGATATTTTTAAGTATTTATTCAAGTGCAGACATGGCGGAGATTCATTTTTGTTTTTTGTTTTTCTTTTTTATCATGCTCTTTTATTTCTATTTTCACATGGGTGTTTTGCTCTGTTGTTTTTATAGTACGGCTAAAATTTGCTTAGAGGTCTTATTTCTGTCTTTGTGCATAAGAAATCAGTCTCAGTGAATCCAAAGGAACTTTGTGTTGGTAAATGACAGTTGTTCAAATGGACAGGATTTCAGTTCTGTTCAACATGTTGATGCTCATATGAACTATGTTTTCAGCTCAAAAATGTCCAATTTCAGCACAATTAATGCTATATTTTCATCTCACAAATGGACAAGTTCTATTTGAACTGAATTGAGCTGAAAAACAAATCTTCTCTTCTTTTAGATTCCCCAGTTTTTCTTCCCAGATTCTCTCCTCCATATCACATGTTTTATTTGTACAGGTTCAATCTGGAGTATGGTGCTGATCCATCCTGCTTCTGTTCCACCAATACATACATGAAGAATGGCACACAGCACTGTTTAAACCAACAGTTTTCTAATAATAAGCATTTTTATACAGAAAGAACAATTCTATATTGTTCTTTCCTCTTTAGTCTGATGATAAACTATCCAATAAATAATAGTGCTCCTAGTTTTTGCACAGGGATCATTAGTGTAAACGCTGACATGGCTGCAGAGCATCAGTATGATGGGATCCACAACAACCATGTCACATCCGTCCACTGACACATTTAGTGTTTTTGTGTCAGCTGGGATTGTTTTAGATCCACAATACCAACATTTATGAAGAAGAGCAGAATTATCAATAGTAAGTCTATAAGTTTATTCCTAATAAAGTACTGGTACTGACCAGAGCATCATGGGTAATGTCCCGTCCGTCCACCAGCAAAAGTTTTCACATACACGTGCTATTCCAAATCCAATATTTATGAAAATAGAGCTTCCACTGTCAAAGAATATCAGTAGTCTGTGCACAAATGGATTAGCATTATTTACACACACTTCTATGCATTTATGACAACTTTTTTTTTTTTTTTTTGACAAAAATGGCCACTCATTTGACCCCCTAAGGAAATTTTAGCAGACTACAAAAGTAGTATTGTGATATTGCAGGTCATACATGTAGTTTTTTGAAATTGATAACGGTTATTTCAAGCATCCTAAAGGCACTTTTTACTGTCTCAAATAGGCAAATGATAGGATTTTTTTTATTGGGAATGCACAAAAAATAATGTTCTGATGTTGAACAGTTCTGGGACTGAACACTATGCATTCTTTTCACAATAGAATACCAACATTTAAGCAGGATCTTAAACTGTAATGTCTGTAAATTATTATTTATTTGTGTAATTTTTGTACTGGTTAAAGCTGCATGTTAAAACTTTTTTTTTATCCAAATGCTGGTCTATATTTTTTTCCACTAAGTAATTTTTTAAAAAAAGAAACAAAAGAAAAAAATACTGCTTTGTTAACAGTATCGTGATATATTGTGATATATTGTATCGTGATCCTAGTATTGTAGTTTGTATCGTATCGCCAAATTCTTGCTGATACACAGCCCTAGTGTTGAGCAGTACTTTCACACACATAGAACACCCCCATCAAGTACAAGGTGTAAAGGAGAATGGAGACAAGAAATGAAAGGCTCACTTCCATAGAACAGTCCCCCATTACAGAGTCTCCAAATAAGTCATGCAGAGATGCCCAACTGAAAGGATGGTAGGATGGTGCTCCTCTGTAGTTTTTATTGATATGAATCATCAGTGTAGCCACTAGGGATGTAATGATTACCGGTACAGTGATAAACCGTGGTAAAATTGCAGACAGTTAATATTACCGTTTAAATTGTAATTATCATGATAACCATGTTTGCTTGTCGCACGTTTAGGGGAAAAAACCCTACGTAAAGATCTGCTTTTATGTCAAATATTTGAGTATAGTTTTAATTTATTACAATTTTAATTTTATATACCCAATATTTGGAACCAGTATTCACTTTTAAAGTCTTTGAAAAGGTTTGTTAAGCATCTGTGTGTTATTTATGCAATAAATTATATACATTTTCAAATCGGATTTTATATTTTTTTGTGTTCTCTGGGCTTTTATGTTTTTATAGTAGGTTAAAGTGAAAAAAGTGAGAGGCAGATGAGATAGATGAAGTTCTGCTGAAACAAAAGAGACCAAACATGGGCGTAGTAACATTTGTTTATGTAGTATATAAAGGCAAAATCAAAAGGACTGAAAAACAGACAAAATAGGCTCAGACCACTAAGGGTTAATATTTGAATGTTTCTGCAACAGAAGGGACATTGTACCTATTGTTTTTTTTTTTTGTTTTTTCAAAATACAACTTGGTTAAATTATTTCAGTGTGTGTATCAGTACTTTTAGAACATTTCAAGCACAATTTCAACAATACCGCGATAATAACGATAACCATGATAAATTTGGTCACAATAACCGTGATATGAAATGTTCATATCGTTACAACCCAGGTAGCCACATTTGTGTTTACTTGTGTTTTGTTTGTTTTTTTTCATGTACTTTATGTAATTTGATAATACAGTATATTCTGTCCGTCTGGAACAGTAGATCCTCTGCTGGGGGTGAAACTGTAAACTGATGCACTGGATGGAAGGCAGGGTGTTTGACCTCATACTCAGCCATGACCTTAGCCCAAGTTAAAGGTGTTCTTGTTCTGTGGTTGAGGTGTCTTTGGTTCTTGTTCTGTAGTTCTTGTTCCATGATAATGGTTAAGGTGTCTTTGGTTCTTGTTCTGTGGTTCTTGTTCTGTGGTTCTTGTTCTGTGGTTCTGGTTCTGTGCTGATGGTGGAGGTGTGTTTGGTTCTTGTATGGTTCTGGTTCTGTGGTTCTTGTTCTGTGGCCCTTGTTCTGTGGTTCTTGTTCTGTAGTTCTGGTTCTGTGGTCCTTGTTCTGTGCTGATGGTGGAGGTGTGTTTGGTTCTTGTATGGTTCTTGTTCTGTGGTTCTTGTTCTGTGGCCCTTGTTCTGTGGTTCTTGTTCTGTAGTTCTGGTTCTGTGGTCCTTGTTCCGTGGTTCTGGTTCTGTGGTTCTGGTTCTGTGCTCATGGTGGAGGTGTTGTCATTGCAGATATCCTTCCGTCTGGCCTCTGTCCCTCCTGGCGTTCCGTGCCACGGCTCATGCGTTGGCGTTTCCCAGACAGACCAGAGTGGTGTCCATGCCAGAGGAGTTTGTGGAAAACCACAGCCAGAGTTCACTGCTGGGACATATTTTCAGGAAACATGTCAAACCTAAGAAACAGCATGAGATTCGCAAGTTGGGCGTGGTATGAAATTGAGCTTTTATTCATTTTTAGTTTTTCGAAGACACATGATGTATTTTTGTGTCCTAAAAGTCTGTAGTTTTTCTTTGCAGCTGGTGAAGGACATTTGTGAGCAGACGGAGTGCAGCAGAGTGGTGGATGTGGGCTCTGGTCAGGTAATTATTGAATGCATTATTGAACTTATGAAAACAGGACCATTGACTGTCCACTAGAGCTGTAAGGAAATATCGGTTCTTCAGTATATCGCAATATTTCATTTCACAATACTGTATCGATATTAAAAAGTACTGTATCAATATTTTTAGGTATTTATTCAAATGCAGATATTGTGGAGGTTCATTTTTGTTTTTTGTTTATATATTTTTTTTTTATTATTTAACACACTTTTATTAAATAATGTTAGTTCCTTTGTTGGTGTTGTACAAAATAATGTTACGATGTTAGTTCTGAACTAATAGAATATGAACATTTGAACAAGATATTAAACTGTAATGTCTGTAAAACAGAATTTAAGTTTTAATTTTGTGATATAGCTCTAGATTCTGTTCTGATCAAATAAAAATGTGTTTAGTATTTGTGCAGATTTCTGGTGTAAGTCAATTCTTCAAGGAAATAATAAAAAAAAAGAAACAAAAAAACAACCTTTTTAACAGTATCATGATATATCTTGATATATCATATTGTGAGCCTAGTATTATGATTTGTATCGTATCACTAGATTCTTGCTGATACACAGCTCTACTGTCCACTGGTGTACAGTCAGGTCCTTCAGTATTTGACAGTAGGGATGTAATGATATGAAAATTTCATATCACGTTTATTGTGACCAAAATTATGACAGCTATCATTATTATCACGGTATTGTTGAAATTGTGCTCAAAATATTCAAAAAGTACTGATACACACACTGAAATATTTTAACCAAGTTGTATTTTGGAAAAAAAACAACAACAACAACAAAAAACACAAACAAAATAAATGGCACAATATACTTTATGTTGACAGAAACATTCAAATATTAACCCTTAGTGGTCTGAGCCTATTTTGTCCGTTTTTCAGTCCTTTTGATTTTGCCTTTATATACTATATAAACAAATGTTTACTATACCCATGTTTGGCATCTGTTTTTTCAGCACAACTTCATTTATATCATCTGTCTATTATTTTTTCATTTTAACCTACTATATCAACACAAAAGGCCAGAAAATATACAAAAAAATATAAAATCCAATTTGAAAAATGTATATACTTTATTGCATAAACAACACAAGATGCTTAATGAACCTTTTCAAAGACTTTAAAAGTGAATATTGGTTCCAAATATTAGGTATATAAAATTAATATTATAATAAATTAAAACTATACTCAAATATTTGACATAAAAGTAGATCTTGACATAGGCATTTTCTCCAGAGAAGTGCAGTAATCAAACATGGTTATCATGATAATTAGAATTTCAACGATAATACTAACCATTGGCAATTTTACTGCGGTTTATCATTATACCGGTAATCGTTACATCCCTATTTGACAGTGACACAAAGGTTGTACTTTTGCCCCTGTAGACCACCAAAATGGATCTGACATGAAACAAGCAATATGTAGTTCAGGTGTGGACTTTCAGCTTTAATTAAAGTTTACTTATGTTTATGTGTATGTTTATGTTTACGCATTTGGCAGACACTTTTTTCCAAAGCGACTTACGGGGGAAAACCAATTAAATCACTCAATCAATCAAATTTTATTTATATATATATTACTTCAGCCTCATATTCAGATTGAATTACACAGTACCGCATTAACCATTTAGGAGTGGGATCTCTTTTAATACTAGTCTCTCCATTTTCAGAATCTCAAAAGTAATTAGACACTGACTGACCAGTAGCTTCATGGTCAGGTGTGACCTGCTTCCTGGTTATTCTTTGCCACCTTGAGTAAATAAAGAGTCTGGAGTTGATTCCAAAGTGGACGATAGTAGAATTAGTTTGTTGGTGAAGGACAACCCTTTCACAGCCAAGTTAAGAACACACTAGAGGTCAGCAGGTCATTATCAAGCAATGAAATTCTGTTTATACAGTGCTGCATCAGAACAGTAGATCTGTGATAACAGTTTACATTTAGAGCTGGAATAAACCAGACTGTTCAGACTGCAACAGAATCCACCAGGAGGAAAAGGAGGAGCAGAGAAGAGGAGGAAAAAGGAGGAGGAGGAGAGAGGGGGAGGAGAGAGGAGGACAGACAGGAGGAGGAGAGAGGAGGAGAGAGGAGGACAGACAGGAGGAGGAGGAGAGAGGAGGACAGACAGAAGGAGGAACAGAGAGGAGGACAGACAGGAGGAGAAGAGAGGAAGACAGACAGAAGGAGGAACAGAGAAGAGGAGGAGGAGAGAGGAGGACAGACAGGAGGAGGAACAGAGAAGAGGAGGAGGAGAGAGGAGGAGGAGAGAGGAGGACAGACAGGAGGAGGAACAGAGAGGAGGAGGAGCAGAGAGGAGGACAGACAGGAGGAGGAACAGAGAGGAGGACAGACAGGAGGAACAGAGAGGAGGAGGAGCAGAGAGGAGGACAGACAGGAGGAGGAACACAGAGGAGGAGGAGAAGAGAGGAGTCCAAGTCCCCTTCATGAATGTAAATCCAGAGCTTTAACATCCAGGATAAACCACTGGTAACAGAAGGTCACAGTAGAACTCCCCAGGAAACATCTCAGTATCCAGCCCAGTTCTACTTTAGATTCCGGTGACGGATGATACCAAGATGAAGTTATACCAGAGTTTTATTGGTACAGGTCATGATCCAACACAGACCACGTCATCTGTCCACTGTGGTGGAGGTAGGTTATGGTTCAGAGTCTGCTGATGGAGGCAACAGCAGGAACAGGATGAGTGCTGAAGGACTCAGTGGTATTCTCTGATTCAGCTAAATACTGAAAAACTGATAGGATGGTACAGGGTACACAAGGTACACATGGTACATCTTCTACATGTTACCCTTTGCAGGTGGATAATGACCCAAAATAATCGTACAAAAACAACCCAAGAACTTTTGAAGGAACAGAAATGGACTGTTCCTGTTCTCAGCCCAATAGATCATGTTATTCAATTACTGAAGAATGAAAACCCACAAACCAGCATCAGCTGAAGGCAGCGCTAGTAAAAGAGTAAAAGCCTGAAAAAACGTTCATCTACAGGAGGACGATGGGGTCCATAGCAAGGTTATTATCGTTAACGAAAACTAATGAAATGACGAAAACTAGAATTGTAAAAACATTTTTGTTAACTGAAATAAATAAAAACTATAATTAAAAGAAAAAAAAAGATAACTAACTGAAACTGTATTGTGTGTTTACAAAACTAACTAAAATGTATAAAAATTATGGATAAAATTCCCTTCGTTTTCGTCTTTGTCAATGTCAGATTGATATGAAATCAATTTATTTCACTCAAGCAATTTTATCTGCTGGCACCATACGACACTTGACGGTCCGTCACTTGTGTTCACTTGTGGTTTCCAGTCGTCTTCTGGTCCCCACTCTACCTGGAAACATGGAGACTAAAGTTGGGAGAAAGCAGCAAAGTCCTGTCTGGGATTTATTTGAATACGACGACAGAGAAGAAGAGAAAAGATATGAAAAAACTAAAATTAAACTACAACTAAGCATTTAGAAAATAACTAAAACTAATAAAAACTAGCAAACCTGTTCTAAAAACTAATTAAAACGAACTGAATTAGAGAAAAAAAGTCAAAACTAAATAAAACTAAACTAGAATGAAAAATCCAAAACTATTAGAACCTTGGTGCGTAGGGTCCAGACTTCAGGCTGTCATTAACAACAAAGGATTTTCATCCAAGTTTTTAAAGCAGTCCTCACATTTATAATTGTCTTAGTTCATCCGATTACTTTTGATCCTCAGAAAATTGAGAGACAACATTTGAACTGATTGTAAAAGTGTTTATTTAAACCCCTTGAATTTCAGCTGAAGGTCCACACTTCAGTCACATGTGCATTACTTCATATCAGACCTACTGTGAGGGTGTGCAGAGGTCAGAATAACGGGGTTAGTGTCTCTGTTCTTACACTCATGGACTTCATGTTCCTCTGTCACGAACAGGGTCACCTCACACGTTTCATGTCCTTTGGACTCGGCCTGTCTGTGACCGCTATTGAAGCCGATCACAACTTGGTTTCTATGGCGTCCAGATTTGATGGACAGTTATTGCAAGCTTTGGAAAAGGAAAAGCAGAAAAAGGTCAGTACATATTTAAACCAGTCACAGACTTGAGGTTAATGGACCAAGAAGGGTTTCACAGCGATTTAAAGGCATGTCCTCCAGAAAATGTTCTTCAGACTAGATTTAAAAAATAATCACAATATATCACCTACAATATCCCAGTCTATTAAGTCCCAACCCCTGTGCTGTGATATGTATCGAACTGCCCTGTTTGACAGTAAGATAGTTCTGACTTTACCCATTTATAAGATAATTGATGGAGTCACTTTTAGTCCATTCCACTTCTTAGGCCAGGGCTGTCAAACTCATTTTGGTTCAGGGGCCATATTTAGCCCAATTTGATCTCAAGCGGGCCAGACCAGTGAAATAATGACTTAATAACCTATAAATAATGACAAATCCAAGTTTTTCTTTTTGTTTTAGTACAAAAAAGCCCCAATTAAATTATGAAAATATTTACATTTTACAAAAAAGATGTGAATAACCTGAAAAAACAGAAATTTCATTTGTAAAATTAATGCAATTTTAACAATATTATGCCTCGACTTATTGTTGATACATGTACATTTACACACAATGTTACATAAACATTTGGTAACAGGCAGAATATTGTTAAAATTTTGGAGTTTGGAACTAAAATTTGAACAATTTCAGCTATTCCATCTCATTATTATTAACACAACTACAGATCACAGGGGATCCATAAATGCACAAAACATTTAGTAACAGGCAGAATATTGAAATTGCACATTTCGGGTTGTTCATCTGTGTTTTAATCTATGTATTTATTTGCATTTTATTGTGAATGAATAATTTTGTAAATGTAAATATTTTCACAGTGTAATGTTATTTTTTTGACTTAAAATTTTTTCCACATAATTTTTCACAAATAAAATTTGTTGTCATTATTTGTAGGTTTATTGTGTTATTTTTACTGTAGATCACATTGGTCTGTATGTGGAACCTGAACCAAAATGATTTGGACAGCTTTGACTTTTCAGGTTCATTTTTGCACTTTCATCCCGCGGCCCAGATTGGACCATTTGGTGGGCCGGATTTGGCCCCCGGGACACATGTTTGACACCTGTGTCTTAGGCATTCTAGGAGTTAGCTATAAAACACTACAAACTGAACTGCATGTTGTATACTCAGTGCCAATGAAAACGCAACACTTGAAGATTCTTAAATTTTTTTAAATCGATGAGGATTTTTATTCCATAAGCTCTTTGGAATTAATCATAGGCCATTTCTGTACAGTAAAAATAAAAAAATCACATCCAAATTTGTTGACAAAAAATAAGGATAAAGAAAGAAACTCAAGGACCCCCAAAACCAAAAGTCACAAAGCGGTCCCGGAGGTGCTGCAGCTCAATGTAGCGATCCTGCTGTGGCGTGGTCACACGTGCTCGTCCGGAGCGAGGTCTGTCTGCAGTTGAGCCAGTTTCTTCATGCCTCTGTTGCATCCTGACTGTGGTGGACACATTGCATCCAAAATGGCGCGCCACCTGCCGAGCAGAGATTCCGTCCTCCAGCAGCCCATAGCATGACATCTTTGGCCACGTGTCAGTCTAGGCATCGCTGAGTTATTGCAAAAGATTTTCATGCTTTTCAGCTTGCCTTTATATACAGAACATGACCACTCCTTAACTGACCACAGTTCCTTAAGTTGAGCAGTTCATTGCTGAGCAATGAGAAAAACAAGTCTTATGAATGCAGACAAGTTCATTCAAGCGTGACAATAGCTCAGCCCGTCTCAGGTTGTTAAGAAATTGTCTGGGATTATCTTATACAGGTGAAACTTAAACATATTGATGCAGCTCAGGAACAATAAAACACATTCAAGTGTTGCGTTTTCATTGGCACTGAGTATATCTTTGTACGTTTTGTTGATGCTCTCAACAGTATAATTTTTTGTGAAAAGTTTTGATTCATTTTCTGCCACAAATGAAATTTTAAAAAAAATTCAGCAAATTATAACTAAGGCCTTTCTTCTCCCTAGAAATGTTCCTCTCAGCTCCCAACATCTCAGTCTTCTCCATGCCATGTTGCCGGCTGGGTAAATCCAAATGCATCCTGGGAAGACTTCCTCAAGCAGCTGAAAACATCAAATTGTGGCAGTGAGGGCTCCCCAAAACCATCAGGACCCAGTAAGAAGAGACTGAAACACCAAAGACATGCACCTGACATTCAGGGTTCAGAGGCTTGTGCTTGTCCAGACAACACCTCCCCCTCCCAGAGCTTTGACAGGACGTCACAGCAGCAGCAGAGTCAGACCTCATCCTCTGAAAACTGCGGCTCACATGTCCAACCTGTTTGTGAGGACGTTTCAGATAAAGCAGAGGACAGTCCACAGGCTGAAGACTTCGTCCTTACTGGTCTCCATGCTTGTGGTGACTTGAGCACCACTCTGCTCCGTCACTTCGTAAAGTGTCCTCATGTGCGGGGCATCACCTCTGTGGCCTGTTGTTACATGAAAATAACCACCAGAGAAAACCCCGTCCCTCCAGGAGTGGTAGAGGGTCCCATCCCACCGACGTCAAATCACCAACCACTGCCTGCAGAGTTTGGGTACCCCATGAGCTCGTGGGTCCGGGGTCTCCCTGGTCATCCGCTGTCTTATAAGGCCCGAGAGGGGGCGTGTCATGCCATCGAGGACTATGTGCGGAGGCTGAGGGAGGACAGCCAGCTGCTCAGGACGCACTGCTACCGGGCCATGCTGGAAGCCTTCATTAGAAATGTGAGGCCAGATCTACGTAGGGCGGGAATCCAGACCATCAAAAAAGCCCATCTGTTGCCTTTTGCAGAGTAAGTGTCTAATTATTAAGATCAGGGATGCACCGATACCACTTTTTTCCAGACTGAGTACAAGTACAAGTACTTACATTTGAGTACTTGCCCATACCGAGTACTGATATGAGTACTTAATAATCCCATTCCAGTTGTTCGTCCCTTTTGTAAATGTGCTTTATTACCTCCACCAAGGAGGTTATGTTTTTGTCAGCGTTGGTTTGTTTGTCTGTCTGTTTGTGTGCAGGATAACTCAAAAAGTTATGGATGGATTTGGATGAAAATTTCAGGAAATGTTGATACTGGCGCAAGGAACAAATGATTAAATTGTGGTGGTGATCGGGGGGGTGGGGGGGCCACGGGGGCCCACTGATCGCCTTGGCGGAGGTCTGGGCTCTCCGAGTGCTTCCAGTTGTTGTTGTCATTAGTCTGACTGGGACAAAGTGCTGCTGCTGATATTTAATGTGTTGGAATGAGCGTTTGTCAGTCAGTCCATTAGGGGGCACCACTCTGAATTAACCATACTGGACAAATACCATGAGGAAGAGTAAAGTTTTATGAAAAGAAGAAGAAAGTCAGTAATAGCAAACATGGAGACGACAGAGGCAACACTAATGTGATACTAACATTGCAGCGTTTTCTCTGGTAAGGTTTAAAAGCTTAACTAAATAAAACTAAACTATAATGAAAAATCCAAAACCATTAGAACCTTGATTGGAACCAAACTCTTCATATATTTGCATATTTTCGTGTCTAAAACCATCCCAGAATGAACGTAAACACTGTAGTGATGGTACATAAGGCTCATGTATGTGTCTGTGTGTCGGTGGTAGATACGCTCGTCTGGGTCTGGTCCGGGTCGGCCTTCCTGCCATGTTGCCTCTGGATGCGGAGCGGATGGAGACTATGCTGGATCAGCAGGTCCGGGTGGTGGTCTACTTCAGCCTGTCCATGCTCCTGGCTCCTGTAGTGGAGACGCTGGTGCTGCTGGACAGAATGATCTACCTGCAGGAGAACGGTGACACAGTCACACCCCGTCACTGGTTCTAGAACAGGGGTCTCAAACTCATTTTAGTTCAGGGGCCAGATTCAGCTAAATTTGATCTGAAATGGGCCGGACCAGTAAAATAATAACAAATGTATAACGGCTAAAATTTCCTTAGGGGGTCAAATGAGTGGCCATTTTTGTCAAAAAAACAAAGTTGTCATAATGCATAAAATTGTGTGTAAATAATGCTAATCCATTTGTGCACAGACTACTGATATTCTCTGACAGTGGAAGCTCTATTTTCATAAATATTGGATTTGGAATAGCACGTGTATGTGAAAACTTTTGCTGGTGGACGGACGTGACATTACCCATGATGCTCTGGTCAGTACCAGTACTTTATTAGGAATAAACTTATAGACTTCCTATTGCTAATTCTCCTCTTATTCATAAATGTTAGTATTGTGGATCTAAAACAATAACAGCTGACACAAAAACACTAAATGTGTCAGTGGACGGATGTGACATGGTTGTTGTGGATCCCATCATACTGATGCTCTGCAGCCATGTCAGCGTTTACACTAATGATCCCTGTGCAAAAACTAGGAGCACTATTATTTATTGTATAGTTCATCATCATACTAAAGTGTAAATAACAATATAGAATTGTTATTTCTTCATAAAAATGCTTATTATTAGAAAACTGTTGATGTAAACAGTGCTGTGTGCCATTCTTCATGTATGTATTGGTGGAACATAAGCAGGATGGATCAGCACCATACTCCAGATTGAACCTGTACAAATAAAACATGTGATATGGAGGAGAGAATCTGGGAAGAAAAACTGGGGAATCTAAAAGAATAGAAGATTTGTTTTCAGGTAAATTCAGTTCAAATACAACTTGGCCATTTGTGACATGAAAATATAGCATTAATTGTGCTGAAATTGAACATTTTTGAGCTGAAAACATAGTTCATATGAGCATCAACATGTTGAACAGAACTGAAATCCTGTCCATTTGAACAACTGTCATTTACCAACACAAAGTTCCTTTGGATTCACTGACATTGATTTCTTATGCACAAAGACAGAAATAAGACCTCTAAGCAAATTTTAGCTGATAAATAATGTCAACTCCAAACTTTTCTCTATGTTTTAGAGCAAAACAAGTTAATTCACATTATGAACAGGTTCACATCTACAAACTATCCTTTCAAACAATGTGAATAACATAAACAAACTGAAAAAATAAGTGTAATTTAACAATATTCTGCCTCAGTTTATCATTTACACATGTACATTAGAACTTACAGATCACAGTGGATCTACAAACACACAAAACATTGACTAACAGGCAGAATATTGTTAAAATTGCTCTTGCATCTCTTAACACATTTCATGTTATTTGCATTTTTTGCAAAATTATACTTTATTTTAGTGTAAATACATGAAAATATTTACATTTACAAAGAGAAAAATTTGGAGTTGTCACTATTTCTGTTACTATGATAGTATTTTACTGCTCTGACCCACTTGAGATTGAATTGGTCTGAATGTGGAACCTGAACTAAAAGGATTGTTAATATCTTAGTGTCATTTTTGCATTTCACAAATTCATCCCAAGGGCCAGACTGGACCCTTTGGCGGGCCGGATATGGGCCCCGGGCCGCATGTTTGACACCTGTGTTCTAGAACCTTCCAGTGTGTTTCCTGTCCTGTGTTTACATGCTTGTCCTTCAAAATGATCTCCAATGAATGAAGGTCTGGTCTGTGGTCTTTCTGCAGGTGTCGACAGTCAGCTCATTCCTCTCTTCAACCCAAACTTGTCTCCGAGGAACTTTGTGCTGGTGGCTCTGAAGTCTCAGTAGGACACACGGACAGAAGACTGTTTACTCAGAAACATGTCTTCATAAAAGCAGGTGGGGCAAGAACAGTCTCAAGGATTTAAAGGGATTTTTTTGTTTGTTTTTGAAATATAGTTGTGTATTTATTATCATGGGCTTTTTTAAGTGTGCGTATGTATGTATGTTCAGCTCACCTTCATCTGTGTCTTATGCAGGGGTCTCAAACATGCGTCCCAGGGGCCAAATGCAGCCCGGCAAAGGATGTTTTTGCAAAGTCAAAAATTCTACAGTCTTGAATTAAGCAAAAAAAAAAAAAATAATTGCTTGAATTAAGGAAAAAATGTTGATTTAAGCCAAAAAAAAATCTTCAATTAAGTAAAAAAAAATCTTCAATTAAGCAAAAAATCTTGAGTTAACAACTTCAAATTTTTGTCTTCGTTTTAGTGCAAAAAATAACATTAAATTATGGAAGTATTTACATTCACAAACTATCCTGTAACAATAAAATGTGAATAACCTGAACAAATATGAACAACCTGAAATGTCTGAAGAAAATTCAGCCCAATTTGAACTCTTTCCTTCCTGTTCCTCAGTGTTTAGTGTCTTTGTAGATCTGATCCAGAATGCACATGGACTAATGACAAGTGGAGGCAGAAGATTGTTATAATTACACTGATTTTTCTTAAGTAATTTCAGTTTTTTCAGGTTATTCACATCTTTTTTGTTTGGATAGTTTATAAAAGTAAGTATTTTTCGTAATTTAATGTTTTTTTTTTCTTTACCCTGAAACAAAGACAAAAATTTGGAGTTGCCATTATTTACATGTTATTCTGTTATTATTTTACTGGTCCGGCCCACTTCAGATCAAATCAGACTGAATGCGGAACCTGAAGGAAAAGGAGTTTGAGACCTCTGATCTAATGGCACAGTTCAACTGGTGGTACACACTCGACTCTTGGACCTGGACTTCCTGTTTGCCTGGGTTCGTGCACATTGCAGTTCTAATGTTGGTGTAGACGTCCTCTGTAGACCTTATGGGGACTCTTCCAACACCATGTTCATGTGTGAGCCTCTGCAGTAGACCACACTAGGACCCAATCCCAGTTCACCCTTTGGCCCCTCCCCCTTACCCTTGGCCTGCCCTGTTCTCCTCCCTGCCGAAAACTGCTCCCCCTTCCTAAATCAGCCATGAGGAGGACAGTGTGCACCAAATGTACTTTAGTTAATTTTCACAGGTAATTTTTCTCTTTTTTGACTGTAGGGTAGGAAATTAATTGTGAATTATTCATCCTCTGAGCACCGTTGTAGCTGTGTAGCAATTAATTAATAATATTGTAAGATACTGCAGTTACACTTTTTATCTGTTTAATATTAACAAATGTGCAAAGTGTAAGGTGTATAACACTTTAAAACGTTAAATCTTAAATAGAAAACACACAAAATATGTAACAATAAAAACAGATACTGCCAAAAACTACATCACCCTGGGCTGGGGATGCAGTTTTCAGCAGGGAGCAGAATTTGGCACAACATTCCCCCTTAGAAACTCTGCACTGCAACTTTTACTTAATATGTGTGTGTTTTTATTTTTATTTTATTTTATTTTATTTTATTTTGATTTTATGTGTTGTTTTCTTACTCGCTGTTTTTAATCACCTTTTATATGTTTCTTTTATAATGTTTTAAATGTGTTTCTTTTTGTTTCTTTTATTTCAATGTCCTGTGTGAAGCACCTTGAATTGCCTTGTTGCTGAAATGTGCTATACAAATAAACTTGCCTTGCCTTACCTTAGCCCTCCCCCTTCCCCTTACTCCCTTAGCCCTCTCCCTTCCCCTTACTCCCTTGGCCCTCCCCCTTACCCTTACTCTCTTGGCCCTCCCCCTTACCCTTACTCCCTTGGCCCTCCCCCTTAGTCTTCCCCCTTACCCTTACTCCCTTAGACCTCCCCCTTAGTCCTCCCCCTTCCCCTTACTCTCTTGGCCCTCCCCCTTAGCCCTCCCCCTTACCCTTACTCCCTTAGCCCTTACCCTTACTCTCTTGGCCCTCCCCCTTAGCCCTCCCCCTTACCCTTACTCCCTTGGCCCTCCCCCTTAGTCTTCCCCCTTACCCTTACTCTCTTGGTCCTCCCCCTTACCCTTACTCCCTTGGCCCTCCCCCTTAGTCTTCCCCCTTACCCTTACTCCCTTAGACCTCCCCCTTAGACCTCCCCCTTACCCTTACTCTCTTGGCCCTCCCCCTTAGCCCTCCCCCTTACCCCTTACCCTTACTCTCTTGGCCCTCCCCCTTAGCCCTCCCCCTTACCCTTACTCTCTTTGCCCTCCCCCTTAGCCCTCCCCGTTACTCCCTTGGCCCTCCCCCTTAGTCCTCCCCCTTACCCTTACTCTCTTGGCCCTCCCCCTTAGTCCTCCCCCTTACCCTTACTCCCTTAGCCCTCTCCCTTCCCCTTACTCCCTTGGCCCTCCCCCTTACCCTTACTCTCTTGGCCCTCCCCCTTACCCTTACTCCCTTGGCCCTCCCCCTTAGTCTTCCCCCTTACCCTTACTCTCTTGGCCCTCCCCCTTACCCTTACTCCTTTGGCCCTCCCCCTTAGTCTTCCCCCTTACCCTTACTCCCTTAGCCCTCCCCCTTGGTCCTCCCCCTTACCCTTACTCCCTTGGCCCTCCCCCTTAGTCTTCCCCCTTACCCTTACTCCCTTAGACCTCCCCCTTAGTCCTCCCCCTTACCCTTACTCTCTTGGCCCTCCCCCTTAGCCCTCCCCCTTACCCTTACTCCCTTAGCCCTTACCCTTACTCTCTTGGCCCTCCCCCTTAGCCCTCCCCCTTACCCTTACTCCCTTTGCCCTCCCCCTTAGCCCTCCCCGTTACTCCCTTGGCCCTCCCCCTTAGTCCTCCCCCTTACCCTTACTCTCTTGGCCCTCCCCCTTAGTCCTCCCCCTTACCCTTACTCTCTTGGCCCTCCCCCTTAGTCCTCCCCCTTACCCTTACTCCCTTGGCCCTCCCCTTTAGCCCTCCCCCTGACCCTTACTCCCTTGGCCCTCCCCCTTACTCCTCCCCTTGTAGTGTGGTCCTGAAAAATCTCCGTTTGGAGGTCAAACAGCCCTCCCCCTTAGCCCCTCCCCTCCGACTCCGACATCCCTACCCCTTCATGTGAACACACAAAATGGAGGGGGAGGGGCCAAAGGGTGAATTGGGATTGGGCGTGGATTCATGTCAACACACTTTAGAAAGCCAGACTGTATCTGCTGTTATCAGCGATGATCCAAAACCAGAACCTGGTCTAATGTGTCCTTTGGGTTCTTTGTCGTGGTTGGCTAACCCTCGTACTCATGTCATTCGTTTTCTGTGGAAATCTTCACCCATCTCCTCCACAACAGTTGCACCATGAGCTACAGACAGACAGAGCAGGTCCAACAGTGTGTCAGCAGATGTGCTCGTATGTGTCACTGTGTCTAAAAGGTTCTTTTTCCGTCCACATTAGAACACACAACAGGAGAAACTTTAATAGCCCCTTTTCCACCAAAAGCCCAGGAACTTATTTACCAGGAACATATCTGGGTAAAAGAACTCCTGGTAATTGCGTTTCCATCGGACCCCAAAGTTCAGGGTAATTTTTGTAATTTTGGTAATTTTTCAGGTTGATGATGTTTGATGGAGCAGTTACAGAAAGTGCAGTCCAGTTCATGTCCATTCACAAACTGAGCTCTAGTTCAATAAGTTGACACAGTACTGGAAGTGGACGGTTTGGGTTTAACGTTTTACTGGTTGTTGAATCACTTAATTCATCTGGAATACATTTTAAATGAAGTTAACCATCATTACATATCCTTAATTACTATATTCTTGTCATAGCTTCTCTTTTGGTCCATTTTCCGAAGTATCAAAATACAAAGCTTGTGGAAATTAAATAAATGAATCAAATATTGGCGGGTGAACAGAATGTGGAAACACTGGGAGTGTAGTCCACCACTCAGAGTTCTGCAGCACACAGCCCCGCCCCTAAGAGCTCCTGGTAATCTGAAAAGTACTACCTCTAGCGCTGTGTATTGACAACAATCTGGTGATATGATACAAATCACAATTACGGAACACGATACGATATATCACGATATATCATGACACTGTTAAAAAGGTAATTTTTTTGTTCGTTTCTTTTTTTTTTTTAAATGACTATTTCCTTGAAGAATTGAATTACACCAGAAATCTGCACAAATACTAAACACATTTTTATTGGATCCCAACAGGATCTAATGTTATATCACAGAATGTTCCTGTGTTCAAACTGAAATTCTGTTTTACAGACATTCCAGTTTCAGATCCTGTTCAAATGTTCAGATTCTATTAGTTCACAACTAACATCAGAACATTATTTTTGTGCAATTTCAACAAAGGAACGAACATTATTTAATAAAAGAGTGTTAAATAATAATAAATAAAATGTAAACAAAAAACAAAAATGAACCTCCACAATATCTGCATTTGAATAAATACCTAAAAATATCGATACAGTACTTTTTAATATCAATACAGTATCGTGAAATGAAATATCGTGATATATTGCAGAACCGATATTTTCTTACACCCCTAACTACCTCCCTACCAGGAACTTCTTTGGGGAAAGTTTGGGGCCGAGGGAAAGTTATTTACCCGGGTAATTTTCGGTGCAAACGCACCAGGGTTTTTGACAGTTCAGGGTAATTCTCAACATTCCTGCAAAAGTTCCTGCGGTGGAAAAGGGCCTAATGCTGTTTTTTTTTTCCCCAGGCTCTCAGACTTGTTTTTCAACCCTTATTTTTCAAACTTCCTCTTATAATGAATCGTTGCTGTTACAAACATGTCCTCTGCTTCATCATGTGTAACTCAAAGCAATAAACAGAGCTGATGCCTTTAATCCCATGTG
The DNA here is from genome assembly GCF_902148855.1 of Sphaeramia orbicularis. NCBI lineage: Eukaryota > Metazoa > Chordata > Actinopteri > Kurtiformes > Apogonidae > Sphaeramia > Sphaeramia orbicularis. The sequence continues at coordinate 58,713,857 of NC_043972.1, forward strand.
TGTGGAAGGTTACTGGGCTGTGGAGGGGTTCCTCCAACAGACTGAGTGTCTTTTAGATTATAGTTTCAGATTTCTCACCCACAACTTCTGAACTCACGAACCAAGCAGATAATGAGAACGTCAAAGACATTCAAAGTCAGAGCCCGAACCTTTAGATGACAGGCTTTATTCCATGTTATTGAGATGCATTAAAGAACAATTGACAATGTTTTATAGATTTAAAAGACTTGTCGCAAAGTAAATTCTGCAAAGAGTGAAGCTGTGACCCTGCAGAAACACTGGGCTCCAACTGTAGATGTAGGCTGGATTCATTCTGTGGGAGGGGCAAAGATGGACAAATGAGGTCATCAGGAGGACAGGACAGGGTGGACGTTTGGGACGTCGGGTTCAGACGTGTGCAGAGCAAGGTTCTAATAGTTTTGGATTTTTCATTCTAGTTTAATTTTATTCAGTTTGGACTTTTTTTTCTCTAATTCAGTTTGTTTTAATTAGTTTTTAGAGCAGGTTTGCTAGTTTTTATTAGTTTTCAATTTTTTGTAAATGCTCAGTTTTAGTTTAGTTTTAGTATTCATTTTAGTTTAGTCGTCTCTTTTCTCTTCTTCTCTGTCGTCGTATTCAAATAAATCCCAGACAGGACTCTGCTGCTTTCTCCCAACTTGAGTCTCCATGTTTCCAGGTAGAGTGGGGACCAGAAGACGACTGGAAACCACAAGTGAACACAAGTGACGGACCAAAAAGTGTCGTATGGTGCCGCTAGCTAAAACTGCGAGAGCGAAATAAATCAATTTCGTATCAATCTGACATTGACAAAGATGAAAATGAAGGGAATTTTATCCATAATTTTTATGTGTTTTAGTTAGTTTTGTAAACATACAATACAGTTTCAGTTAGTTATGGGTTTTTTTTCTTTTAATTATAGTTTTTATTTATTTCAGTTAACGAAAATGTTTTTTCAATTCTAGTTTTAGTCATTTCGTTAGTTTTCGTTCACGGTAATGACCTTGATGCAGAGGGCAGATGGTGAAGACATCGGTAGATGGATGATGAAGATGGAGGTACCAGGAAGGAGGCACAGAGGAGGTTTATGGATCCAGAACAGGACTGGTCAACCTGCGGCACCCTTCCTCCTCCTGTAGTGGCTCCTCCCTTTACTGCGGTCAAACCAGCTGCTAGCGTTTTTCTTGTGCACTACTCATTGGACAGTTACAGAAGATGAGCTGCATGGAGTGAATGTGCCTTCAACTAAAGGAAGGGCTCATTTCTGCTCTACGTTAAAGACGCAGACGGACGCAGGGTTCTGTCCGTCCTTTGTTTATTACTCACCTCATTCTGTCCGTTTTGCGGGAGCTTGCGGATGTGAACCCAGATGGAGAATATGGAGCAGTACAACTGGGAACTGTGGAGGCAGTGTTGAGTTTGGAAGAGAATCATTTCCATAAATAGTGATACTTTTCATAGAGCGACTGTATGAGTATGAGTACTGTGTACTTTTGGAGTAATCCTACAACAGATTCCCTTCCAAGCTCCAAAGGTGTGCTTTTTCATCTGAAATACGCTTTATGACTAAATTCAATGATGAATAAAATTCAGTTTTCCAATAAGTACCTCGTGAATTTGGTATATTTGGTATTAGTACTTCATATACTATTAGCACAAATACTATGAACTACTTATACTGTGTACTTTTGGAGTAATCATACTCAAAAATCCCTTCCAAGCTCCAAAAGTGTTAGTTTTTTCGTCTGAAATAGGCTTTAATACTGAATTCAATGATGAATAAAATTAATTTTTCCAATAAGTACTGCGTGAATTTGGTATTTTTGGTATTATTACTTCATATACTATTAGCACATATACTATGAACTACTTTTACTGTGTACCTTCAGAGTAATCATACTCAAAAATCCCTTCCAAGCTCCAAAAGTGTTAGTTTTTTCGTCTGAAATAGGCTTTAATACTGAATTCAATGATGAATAAAATTAATTTTTCCAATAAGTACTGCGTGAATTTGGTATTTTTGGTATTACTACTTCATATACTATTAGCACATATACTATGAACTACTTTTACAGTGTACCTTCAGAGTAATCATACTCAAAAATCCTTTCCAAGCTCCAAAAGTGTTAGTTTTTTCGTCTGAAATAGGCTTTAAGACTAAATTCAATGATGAATCAAATTTATTTTTCCAATAAGTACCTCATGAATTTGGTATTTTGGTATTAGTACTTCATATACTATTAGCACAAATACTATGAACTACTTTTACTGTGTACTTTTAGAGTAATCATACTCCTGAATCCATTCCACACTGCACTTCTGTTGTATTCAGTGGTTGTAACAGATAAAATGTAAAAAAAATATTAAAACTTTTAGAAGTTTATAAGCTCTGTTATTTCTTGTGGCTCCAGACTTTTTTTTTTTTTTTTTTGGGTGGAAGAGGGAGGGGCCAAATGGCTCTGACTGATAATGAAGGTTGCAGACCCCTGAGCTAGAAGATGGAGGGGGGACAGGGTCAGAGGGACACAGCTGATTGGCTGAAGGGAGCAGTCAGAGGTAGGTGTGTTGAAACAGAAGCTACTGTTTATAGAAATGAAAATCTATTCAAATTACATGTTGATTCAGTTAGGATTTAACTACTTAATACTAAACCAATTTTGTTTAAGAGGAAAAAATAAAGAAGTTAATTTGACTTGATTTCCTTCATTTTTAAACGAGGCCACATGTTTTAAGGTGTGTTTAAGGGTTCACTGTTCACATGACTAATGTTATTATACGTAGCTTTACTGGAGACACTGATCAACATGAACTTAAAAAATATTTTATACTAATTTATGACCCTAGTTGGATGAACAGGAAATCACCGTATAGACCAGGGCTCTCAAACTCATGTTCTTTCAGGTTCCACATTCAGCCTGATTTAATCTCCAGTGGGCCAGACCAGTAAAATAAGAACAGAATAACCTATAAATAATGACAACTACAAGTTTTTGTCTTTGTTTTAGTGCAAAAAAACCCTGATTAAATTATGAAAATACTTACTTTTATAAACTATCCAAACAAAAAAGATGTGAATAACCTGAAAAAACTGAAATTTCTCAAGAAAAATAAATGCAGTTTTAACAATATTCTGCCTGAACTTATCATTTCTCCATGTGCATAATGGATCAGATCTACAAAGACACTGTTGTTCGTCCATCAGTCTCCATGACGACTTTGACTTCAGTTTCTGTGGGTCCTGGAGTGGCTCGTCAGCCCTATTTTTGCCCTGAATTATCTGCCACAAAAACACTAAACACTGAGGAACAGGAAGAAAAGAGTTCAAATGGTGCTGAATTTTCTTTAGACATTTCAGGTTGTTCATATTTGTTCAGGTTATTCACATTTTATTGTTACAGGATAGTTTGTAAATGTAAATATTTTCATAATTTAATGTTATTTTTTGCACTAAAACAAAGAACAAAAAATTGAAGTTGTTAATTCAAGATTTTTTGCTTAATTTTAGATTTTTTTTTTTTTTGCCTTAATTCAAGATTTTTTTTACTTAATTGAAGATTTTTTTTGCTTAATTCAACATTTTTTCCTTAATTCAGTCTAATTTTTTATTATTATTTTTTTGCTTAATTCAATTCAAGACTGTGGAATTTTTGACAGTGCAAAAACATTCTACGGGCTGGACTGGAACCTTTGGTGGGCCGCATTTAGCCCCCGGGACGCATGTTTGTAAATGCAAATATTTTTATAATTTAATGATATTTTTTGCACTAAAACAAAGACAAAAATTTGAAGTTGTCATTATTTATAAACATAATGTAATATTTTTTACACATCAAACCAAGAGGAAAATCTGCAGTCATACTTTTTTGTGGGTTCTCCTGCTGTTCTTATATGACTGTAGATCAGACTGATCTGTATGTGGAACCACAACTAAAATGAATTCCACAGCCTTTTGAAATTTGAAGTTGTTAATTAAAGATTTTTTTGCTTAATTAAAGATTTTTTGCAATATTTAAGATTTTTTTTGGCTTAATTCAAGATTTTTTTTTTTTTTCGAAGCTAGGCCCCAGAGAGATGTAGCAGGCTCAGGCTGGGAAGCCCAGCTCAAAGCAGATATAGTTAGCCCAAAATCAGATATAAAGTCCACAGTCCTCAAAAGTTTGTGCAGTATTTCCAGAAAAAAATAAAATTTGCAACTTCTAAAACCATGTAAAATGCAATAAAATCCATTAAGATTACATAATTGAATTTTTTTTTTTTTTTGCGTAATTCGACATTTTTTCCTTAATTCAAGCTTTTTTTTTGTTTGTTTTGTTTTTGCACTTAAACAAAGAAAAAAAATGAAGTTTGTATTATTTATAGGCATTATGTAATATTTTTTTTCACATCAAATCTAGAAGAAAATCTGCAGTCTTTCTTTTTTGTGGGTTCTTCTGCTGTTCTTATTTGACTGTAGATCAGATTGGTCTGGATGTGGAACCGGAACTAAAATGAGTTCCACAGCCTGGACTGTGGAATTTTTACACTTTGTAAATCCCAGGGGCCGGACTGGAACCTTTGGTGGGACGCATTTGGCCCCCGGGCCGCATGTTTGAGACCCCTGATGTAGAATAAACAGAGTACAGTCTGCAGTAGGCCTAAGCAGACACCAGAGGGCACCGTTGGTTCAGGATTCCAGGCCTTTGTTTGTGACGGTGACCCAGACTTTCCACTGCTCCAGCCTGTTCTGTCTCCTCCAAACACTCCAACCATGTTCCTTCTGTTCGTCTGTGTTTAACTCCAGCGTCTTGACAGAAGCAGAGTTTCCTCAGAACCCTCTTCCATCCCTCTGTCCTTCCATAATTGAATCAGCGTGTTCATGTTGTAAAGGGCAGGTTGAGTTTCTCCAGACCCCTTTGTGCTCCGGCCTTTGGAGGGTTCCACTGAACCTTAAACGCTTCCTCGCCTTCCGTTAATGAGGACAGAGGAGAAGCCTTTGTGTCGCTGCAGGAGTGAAGAGTCAACCTGTGGGTTCCATTACCCTGATGGCTCTGATGTGATCAGATATGGACAGTGGAAGTTTCCGATCCACAATACGACGGCTGAGCGATAAAACACAGAGGATGAACTCGGCCTTAGAAGGCGGGGGTGTGAATGCTGAAGTGAGAAGAAGCAGTTCTAGACGGGGATGGATGGTGGACAGAGACGCCTCATCAACTCCTGTTTGTTTTTTTTGTTTTTTTTAATTCTTTGTTTATTTGGAAAAGCACAATTTACAAAACTTCTGTTACTTGCACAGTTAAATTTCTACACATCACATAAAAAAAAGGCTTATCTGAGATTTTTGGTCATATAAAGAACTTTTAAAGCAAATAAAGAAAAGTGAGCTGGAAGAGAGGGCTTACTCCATTACTTCAATGAAAAGACAAGACCAGACTCTATAAGGTGTGAATGTTTACATCAGTCTAAACAGAAGTGTTTCACATGTAAAAGTATTCACATCACCCATGTATTCATTTCACATCCATGACAAATTTAACATAGTTTGTCCATTTTGACCAAATAGTGAAAAAAGATTCCTTTTGACCCGTAAAACAAAATGTCCACTTCTCCAGAATGTAAATGTCCTGTACGATGTTGAGCCATTCTTCTGTTGTGGGTGCTTCAGGCTTTAACCATTTTCTAGTGATAGTCTTTTTACTCGCTGCCAAAAGCATTAGCAACAGTTTTTTATCTTTCAGAGTCCAGTTCTCACATGAAATATCTCCTGAGTATAGGGCTTCACACTTACAAGGAATTTTTTCAGTAAAAATGGGATTTAAATGTTCACACAACTGTTCCCAAAATGGTTTAATCAGTGGACAACTCCAGAAAATATGATAGTGACTGGCATTCATTGTCCCACAGAGTCTCCAACAGGTGTCTCCTCTGCCCTGAAGTTTTTTCTGGGCTGGAGTTACAAAAAATCTAACAATACTTTTCCAACAGAATTCCTTCAAATTGCTGGAGCTTGAGGTCATCCATTGTTGTTTGAGGATCTCTTCCCATCTGTCCACTGGTATAACTAGATTTCCTTCCTTCTCCCACTTATTTCTAATGTGGTCTGTATCACCCTTTTTAGACAGCAGAATACTGTTGTATAATCTGGAAACAACTTTGGTGCATGAATCAGATTTCAACAAGAACTCCTGTTTGTTTTTTATTGTGGTTTAGGTGATCCAGTCTGACCAGAAAGTCTGTCTGGAACAATAACAATATGAACTAGTGCGTTGACCCGTGGAGAACCACAGGTTCTGGATCAGGGGTGTCAAACATGCGGCCCGGGGGCCAAATGCGTCCCACCAAAGGTTCCAGTCCGGTCCATGGGATGAATTTGCAAAGTGCAAAAATTCCACTGTTAAGGCTGTGGAACTTATGTTCGTTCAGTTCCACATTCAGCCCAGTTTGATCTCCAGTGGGCCGAACCAGTAAAATAATAACAACGAAAAAAGTAAAATTATATGATGATCAGGTTTACATCTACAAAGTTTCCTTAAAAATCTAATTAACATGAACAAATTGAATTGTCAAAAGAAAAACAAGTGCAATTTTAACATTTTAACAATATTCTGCCTCGTCTTTATCAGTTTGTCATTTGCACAAAACAATCACACAAAACATTTAGTAACAGGCAGGATATTGATAAAACTGCATTTACTTTTCTTAACACATTTCCGTTTGTTCATATTTGTTCAGGTTATTCACATGTTTTGTAAAAGTATAGTTTGGTAATGTAAACATTTTCATGTAATTTTACTTTTTTACACCAAAAAATTTGAGGTTGTCATTATTTATAGGTTATTCTGATCATATTTTACTGGTTCTGACCCACATGAAATCTAATTGGACTGTATGTGTGTGTATGTGGAACCTGAATTAAAAGGATTCTGACACCATTTCACAAATTCATCCCCGGACCGGAGTGGACCCTTTGGCGGGCTGGATTTGGTCCCCGGGCCGCATGTTTGAAACCTGTGACCTACAGTCAAATAATAACAGCAGAATAACCCACAAAAAAGGAATGACTCCATGTTTTCTTCTCGGTTTTATGTGAAAAAAACATTATATTATGTCTATATATAATGACAACTTCAAATTTTTTGTCTTTGTTTTAGTGCAAAAAATAATATTAAATTATGAAAATATTTACATTTGCAAACTATCCTGTAACAATAAAATGTGAATAACCTGAACAAATATGAACAACCTGAAATGTTGAAGGAAAAGTGATAGTGTCTTTGTAGATCTGATCCATAATGCACATGGACAAATGAAAAGTGGAGGCAGAATATTGTTAAAATTGCACTGATTTTTCTTAAGAAATTTCAGTTTTTTCAGGTTATTCACATCTTTTTTGTTTGGATAGTTAAAAAAAGTAAGTATTTTCATAATTTAATAGGGTTTGTTGCACTGTAACAAAGACAAAAATATGCAGTTGTCATTATTCATAGGTTATCATGCTATTATTTTACCGGTCCGGCCCAGTTGAGATCAAATCAGGCTGAATGTGGAACCTGAAAGAACAGGAGTTTGAGAGTCCTGTTCTAGGTCCTCTGATCCAGTCCAGTCCTTTCCTTTCTTTCCTTTCTCGGTCATTTTCAGTTGAACAACCTCTCAGCTGACATGTCTGGTAACAAGGTCCTACTGTTTATCTGTTGCTAGGTAACCCACTTCAATGATGATTCTATGATTCTGGACTTAGTGACGTGATCGGCCGTTGTAAGGCTACTGCAGCGGGTCCAACCTTTTTTACTCCTGACCCCATTTTAACATCACAAATTTCTGTCGACCCCAGACATTCAAAACAGAGACTTTTTTTTTGTTTTTTTTTTTTTTGTTGCTAAAACTAATTTGTTTTTGATCCTGTAATAGTTTTTTATCCTCTGTTTCAGATCCAGGTTAATTTTAGAGGACATTTAGTCTATATAATGTCTGTTATTGTGGACGGAGGCAGTAAATCCAGGTCAGGATCTGTCCAGTCAGTCCAGCTGTGATTTACAAGGAGGACAATTAATACTGAACAAACAAGAACTGAAACTATGAATTATGAAAGAGCTGCAGCATCTGAAACTGACCACAATGAACATTTGACAGAGAAACAGAACCACAGAGCTGCAGTTTCACAACCACAGTTTGTCTTTTATGGATTGGGATTGTCTCTTTTAACTCACCATATATTTTTTATTAGTAAGTTTTTGTTTTTATCAATTACTAGAAATTTCAGGCGACCCCATTTGAATTCCATGCGACCCCATATGGGGTCCCGACCCCAGGGTTGAAACACACTTGGCTACTGTATTCCAAATTCACTAATTTCTCCCAAAATATTGGTTCTATCGACTTACAGTTTCCACTAGTCTGTTCATTGACCAAAAATGCATAAGTCTGACAAACTGCAGCAGTCAACTCTGTGTGGATTTTGTGTAATGCCTGAGACACATACACACACACACACACACACACACACACACACACACACACACACACACACACACACACACACACACACACACAGTCCACCTCCCTTTTAATTCTACAGTTATTCAAAAAGAATGAACTGATTTCGAGACGCATTGCTTCAGTCCTCAAGCATCGTCATGGAATGAGTCAGTGACCAGTTGAAAGAGGAGTTTTCTGAGTTTATGTTCCTCCTCTGCCCACTAACCTGGATGAGTGTAAACACTGAATAACAACAGCATCGACTCAGTGGACGGTCATATACTGACACGTGTCTGTGTGGAATGGTCCTCTGGCGTTGACGCTGTCTGTGCTGCAGGTGGAGGACACACTGAACATGTGGAAGACAGGAAATAGAAGCTGATAGTCAGTGGAATACTGGGGACTTGGCTGGAGTTTTCTACTGCTTTTCTTTATGAAAATATTGCATAATGAAATCGATTCATTCTTTTTGACTTAAACTCTGTATAAATGTTAAACTGTGTGTTCTTCACATACCTGGTGAATCCATATTATTAGGGCTGTAAGAAAATATCGGCTCTGCAATATATCGTGATATTTCATTTTCCAATACTGTATCGATATTTTTAGGTATTTATTCAAATGCAGATATGGCGGAGGTTCATTTTTGTTTCTTCGTTTTTCTTTCTTGTTTTTGTTTTATTTATTATCATTATTTAACACACTTTTATCAAATAATGTTAGTTCTTTTGTTGGGATCGCACAAAAATACTGTTATGATGTTCGATATGAACTAAAAGAATATGAACATTTGAACAGGATCTGAAACTGTAATGTCTGTAAAACAGAATTTCAGTTTGAACACAGGATGGCTAAAATGTCTTTAGGGGGTCAAATGAGTGTCCATTTTTGTCAAAAAAAAAAAAAAAAAGTTGTCATAAATGCATAGAAGTGTGTGTAAATAATGCTAATCCATTTGTGCACAGACTACTGATATTCTCTGACAGTGGAAGCTCTATTTTCATAAATATTGGATTTGGAATAGCACGTGTATGTGAAAACTTTTGCTGGTGGACGGACGTGACATTACCCATGATGCTCTGGTCAGTCCCAGTACTTTATTAGGAATAAACTTATAGACTTCCTATTGCTAATTGTGCTCTTCTTCATAAATGTTGGTATTGTGGATCTAAAACAATCCCAGCTGACACAAAAACACTAAATGTGTCAGTGGACGGATGTGACATGGTTGTTGTGGATCCCATCATACTGATGCTCTGCAGCCATGTCAGCGTTTACACTAATGATCCCTGTGCAAAAACTAGGAGCACTATTATTTATTGGATAGTTTAGCATCAGACTAAAGAGGAAAGAACAATATAGAACTGTTCTTTCTGTATAAAAATGCTTCTTATTGTAAAACTGTTGATGTAAACAGTGCTGTGTGCCATTCTTCATGTATGTATTGGTGGAACAGAAGCAGGATGGATCAGCACCATACTCCAGACTGAACCTGTACAAATAAAACATGTGATATGGAGGAGAGAATCTGGGAAGAAAAACTGGGGAATCCAAAAGAAGAGAAGATTTGTTTTTCAGCTCAATTCAGTTCAAATAGAACTTGTCCATTTGTGACATGAAAATATAGCATTAATTGTGCTGAAATTGGACATTTTTGAGCTGAAAACATAGTTCATATGAGCATCAACATGTTGAACAGAACTGAAATCCTGTCCATTTGAACAACTGTCATTTACCAACACAAAGTTCCTTTGAATTCACTGAGACTGATTTCTTATGCACAAAGACAGAAATAAGACCTCTAAGCAAAGTTTAGCTGAGGAACATTTTGTGATAGAAAATTAGATCCTGGTGGGATCAAATAAAAATGTGTTTAATATTTGTGTAGATTTCTGGTGTACTTCAGTTCTTCGAGGAAATAATCATTTTTAAAAAAAGAAACAAAAAATTACCTTTTTCAACAGTATCATGATATGTTGTGATATATCGTATCGTGATCCTAGTATCATGATTTGTATCATATCGCCAAATTCTTGCCGATCCACAGCCCTACTTATTATACAACACATATGAAAACAAAAGGACTCAGAAAAGGACCAAGGCTTGGCTGCAGTTTTGCGTTTCCAGACCTTTATGGTGAACAGCTCATACCAGGGGTTTGTTCAGTATGTTTATGGATTCTGCAGATAGAAGGAAACAGAGCTCTGTGGTGGTTTTTCTGATGAAGTCGAACCAGACGCCTGTATCTGCTCCTGCCTCTGTCCTTGGATAGACGCCACAGGCATAAATAGTTTGGAATCATCATTAAAAACTGTGAAATGTTCATGAGGAAGGAAAAAGTTTTATGGTTTAGGGATCAGAGGAAATGGTTCCTGCTTCAGGGGAAGTGCATTTGTGAACACCGGCCCCAGTGTGGTGCAGGGTCTAATAGTTTTGGAATAGATTAGATTGGATTGGAACCTTTGGTGGGCCGGATAGGAACTTTTGAAGGGCTGGATTGGAACCTTTGGTGGGCCGGATTGGAACTTTTGGTGAGCTGGATTGGAACCTTTGATGGGCAGGATAGGAACTTTTGAAGGGCTGGATTGGAACTTTTGATGGGCTGGATTGGAACCTTTGATGGGCTGGATTGGAACCTTTGGTGGGCTGGATTGGAACTTTTGATGGGCTGGATTGGAACCTTTGGTGGGCTGGATTGGAACTTTTGATGGGCTGGATTGGAACCTTTGGTGGGCCGGATTGGAACTTTTAAAGGGCCGGATTGGAACTTTTGATGGGCCGGATTGGAACCTTTGGTGGGCCGGATTGGAACTTTTAAAGGGCCAGATTGGAACCTTTGATGGGCTGGATTGGAACCTTTGGTGGCCCGTATTGGAACCTTTGATGGGCCAGATTGGAACTTTTGGTGGGCCGGATTGGAACTTTTGGTGGGCCGGATTGGAACTTTTGATGGGCTGGATTGGAACCTTTGATGGGCCGGATTGGAACTTTTGATGGGCCGGATTTGGCCCCCGGGCCGGTTGTTTGACACCCGTGATCTAGACGATCAGTGAAGGTCTCCTACAGAGAGGACAGGGGGTCCAGTACCATCTTTATGCAGGACTTGAAATAAACCACATCTGTGTCCAGGTACTGTTTTTATTGGATCATTCAAACCTTTGTGTCAAACATTCTGTCATAAATGATGTTCAGGAACATTCCATGAACTGTCAAACGGTCACTAGTTCTGTTCAGAACAGATTTTTCCATCTGTTTTAGTTTTGAGAAAATCTTCAAAGAAGTCGTTGCATGCGACCGTTAATGCGGCGACGAGCACGACGAACTCCTGGAAGTCCACCTCCCCATCACCGTTTTCATCCAGGTCCTCCAGGATACACTCCACCCTTCTGGGGTCGTTACTGACCTGCAGCAAACACACCAGGAAAAAAACAACATCAGTGTCCACAAAAAAGGCTGTCTGAAAACAAGAGAAAAAAACTGAATCTGAAAAACGTACTAAAACAAGTGAAATATCTGTCCATGCAGCAAAAGGATTACACTGGACACGGGTTCTGGAATTCAGATTGTTTACTCCAGAGATAGGCAGGTTTACAGAAGTATTTACAGCAGGGCTCTCAAACTCATGTTCTTTCAGGTTCCACCTTCAGCTCCAAATTTTTGTCTTTGTTTTAGTGTAAAGAAAAAAAAATCATTAAATTCTGAAAATGCTTACTTTTATAAACTATCCAAACAAAAAAGATGTGAATAACCTGAAAAAACTGAAATTTCTTAAGAAAAATCAGTGCAATTTTAACAATCTTCTGCCTCCACTTCTCATTAGTCCATGTGCATTCTGGATCAGATCTACAAAGACACTAAACACTGAGGAACAGGAAGAAAAGAGTTCAAACTGGGCTGAATTTTCTTTAGACATTTCAGGTTGTTCATATTTGTTCAGGTTATTCACATTTTATTGTTACAGGAGAGTTTGGAAATGTCAATATTTTCATAATGTAATGTTATTTTTTTGCACGAAAACAAAGACAAAAATTTGAAGTTGTTAATTCGAGATTTTTTGCTTAATTTAAGATTTTTTTTTTTTTTTGCTTAATTCAAGGGTTTTTTTTGCTTAATTTTTTTTTTTTTACTTAATTCAACATTTTTTCCTTAATTGAAGTTAATTTTTTTTAGTTTGTAAATGTAAATATTTTCATAATTTAATGTAATTTTTTCACTAAAACAAAGAAAAAAAAAATTGAAGTTGTTATTTCAATATTTTTGCTTAATTCAACATTTTTTCCTAAATTGAATCAATGTTTTTTTTGTTTTTGTTTATTTTTTTTTTTGCTTAATTCAGTTCAAGACTGTGGAATTTTTGACTTTGCAAAAACATCCCAGGGGCCAGATTAGAACCTTTGATGGGACACATTTGGCCCCAGGGCCGCGTGTTTGAGACCCCTGATTTAGAAGGTTTGAAATAAGAATAAATGACGGTTTTAAAATGAGATTACTTCAAATGTAACTTTTTACAGCATTAAAATAAGTGAAATATACTAAATATAAACTGGCTGAGGTGGATAAAAGGATTAAAGTCTGAAAAGAAGAGGAGCAAGTAGAAAAAAACTATGAAAATAAGCATTTGATTGATCTGAAAATGACCACTTCAACCAGGAATCTAACCCAGGTCCCATGTGTTCCCTACTGAGGTCAACACCCACTGTGGGGTCATGTGACCAGTTAAGCACCAGTTGTTGGCCAGTATCCACCAGCATCTTCCAGTCACACACTAAGTGTATGTATTATTTTATTATATTATTATATTAAATTGGACTAGATTCGATTATATTAAATTAGAATAGATTAGACTGGACTAGATTAGATTAGATTAAATTAAATTAGACTAGACTAGACTAGACTAGATTACATTGCATTACATTACATTACATTAGACTAGGTCAGATTATATTACACTAGATTAGATTATATTAGACTAGATTAGATGTCATATATCCTTTGGACAGAGCCCTCAGGACAAACATGCACTGCAAAAATCTGAATCTGACCCAGTGTATTTGTCTCATTTCTAGTCCAAATATCAGATCACACTTTAAATCAGACAGAATCACCTACAGAGGAACTGTTCAGTCAGATAGATGAACTGATTTACAGATAATAGATCTGGAAAATCCGATTTACACTAATTTGAACAAGATCATTTTCACTTGTTCCATTGGCAGATTTATTTGCTTAATTCTATTTTTTTTTTTTAAACTTAATTCAAGCCAAAAATTCTGCCAATGGAACAAGATTTAGATTTGTACAGTGTCCATACATGCATATATGCATACATACAGGAATCCTCTTCTATTGTTCTTCTATTGTTCTTCTATTGTTCTTCTATATACTCACTGCCATGAAATCCCCCAGTTCTTCCTGTAACAGGGTCTTCAGTTCAGATTTATTCAGCTTGTACTTGTCCCCTTCCTTTGAAGAATAGTTGTGGAACACAGCGACCAGGGACTCCATGGCATTCTGCAGCTCTGACATTTTCAGATTCTGCAGCTTGGACATGTTGACTGTTGATTATTTACACCTAGAAGGACAGTTGAACAGAACTGTTGAATAAAAAAACAACGTCATGGAAACACAGATGAGGTCAGCCCACAGAAGGGCCATCTATGGACTGTCGGTGTAAGACAGTCTGTGCGTTTCCATGACAACTTTTATTTCTGGTTTAATCTGATTAAAGGTTCGATCCTATTTCAGATGTCCATGTAAACACCTTATTCCAGCTGAAAAAGAAAAGTTGGGATTAAATTTAAACCAGATTAAAGTCACTGGTTTAACCCACTTTTAATTCCAGTCTAAATTCTTCCTGGACATGTAAAGCCTTTATTCCATTTGGACTTTAGTCCTTCCATTCTGCACATGCTCAGTGTCTTGTCCTGTCACAGTGACGCACACATTCTGCGCTGGTGGAAGAATATGCACTGCAGTCTAGTCTTCCCAAAGCGTTCCAGTGGGCTGTTCTGATGGGATCTACCAGCCTGGAAAACCCTGAAGGAACAGTTCAACACTGGCTTTGGATTCATTCATTTGTCATGAACTAATGAGTTCCATAAATGGGCTAAACAGTTTGAACTGCAGTGCACCGACTGACTTGTTCTCACAGCCCTTCTGTTAGCTTAGCTTAGCCTAGCTTAGCATAATGGCTTCATTCCTCTGGTCAGATGTAGCCAGGCTTTTAGAGGTGATTTGTTGTATTTTATGAGTGATTTTGGTAAATTCACTTCTCCCTAATCATTCCTTTAGTCCGCTGGGGTCAATATGATCACAAACTGAGGCTCAGATCATGGTCATGTGACTTACTGCAGGAAGAAAATCTGGGCAATAAAAACTAATTAAATTATATATATATATATATATATATATATATATATATATATATATATATATATATATATATACACACACACACACACATATATATATATACATATATATATATATATAAATATATATATATATATATACATATATATAATATTATAAATTATAATTAAAACGCTAAAGCAAAGCTAATTTAGCGCATGCATCCCTTCCAACAAAAAGATTTTCCAACTTCCGTCAACACAAATGTCCCAAGATTGTATGAGTGCAGTAAGTCGCAGATCTAAAGAAATAATTAGGGAGAATCAGATTTCACAAAATCACTGACAAAAGATGACAAATCACCTTTAAAAAACTGGCTACATGTGACCATGGAAATGCAGTGACTATGCTAAGCTAAGCTAACAGAAGGGCTGCCAGAACAAGGCAACATGAGCACTGCAGCACAAAGCCTTCTGCTCACTTGTCTACCTCATTAATACCTCATGTAAACCTTTATTCAGGTTTAACATTTCCATGTAAACAGAAGAGAGAATACTTTAGTTCTGCATTAATTTCTTCTGTAAAAATAAAACAGATTTAAAAAACATCATGTATCTGTACCCAGTGTCTGTTTCAGACAGTGTGTAATTGTCCTCCATTACATTTAAACACTGTGACTCCAAAAGGACACTTCAGAATGAATGGATTCATTGGTGGTGGACAGAGGTCAAAGGTCACTGTGATGTCATGTCTGTTCAGTCTACTCGTTTTAATATCTCATGAATGTCCTGATAGATTTTCTCCATAATTTTCCAGAAGAAAGACGGCATCAATTGTAGATTTTTTTTTCAGGGGAAAAAATTCAACATGACATTAACAATGGTGGTTAAATGTCACAGAATTCCTCTCCCAAAATAACCTCCTTGACATCAACCAATCTGGCTTCAAAATCGGCCACTCCACTGAAACGGCTCTGGTGTCTGTGACAGAAGCCTTGAAAGAGGCTAGAGCAGCAGCCAAGTCTTCAGTACTCATTCTACTGGACTTATCAGCAGCATTTGACACTGTCAATCATGATATCCTGTTATCCATACTCTGGAACATGGGCATCACAGGCCACGCACACTCCTGGTTTCAATCTTACCTTACTGGTCGGTCCTTCAGTGTGTCCTGGCTAGGGCACACATCAGCAGTTCACCGCCTCACCACGGGGGTCCCCCAAGGCTCTGTGTTGGGCCCCCTCCTTTTTGCCATATACACCACCTCACTCGGTCAGATCATCCACTCACACGGCTTCTCATATCATTGCTATGCTGATGATACCCAGCTCTATCTGGCATTCCCACCTGATGACTCCACAGTCTCAGTGCGAATCTCAGATTGTCTCTCTGACATATCTGCATGGATGAAAGCCCATCACCTTCAGCTGAACCTGTCCAAAACCGAACTGCTGGTCTTCCCAGCTAAGCCAACCATACAGCAGGACATCTCCATCTGTACTGACTCCTTATCTCCGGCTCCTACCAGTGTAGTACGAAACTTGGGAGTCATGATTGATAATCAGTTGACCTTCACAGATCACGTTGCCTCCGTCACCTGATCATGTTGTTTCACTCTGTTCAACCTAAGAAAGATCAGGGCATACCTAACCGAACAGGCCACCCAGCTCCTGGTGCAGACTATGGTTATCTCCTGCCTTGACTACTGCAGTGCTCTTCTAACAGGCCTCCCAGCTTGTGTTGTCAAACCACTACAGATGGTCCAGAATGCAGCAGCGCGTCTGGTCTTCAATCAGCCTAAAAGGGCACATGTCACCCCCTTACTCATAGAGTTACACTGGTCTACCCATAGCTGCCCGCATCAAATTCAAATCTTTAATCCTAGTTTACAAAATTCTCCGTGGGTCTGCTCCTGTCTACTTAGGTGCACTAATAAAAGCTTATGTCGCCCCACGACCACTCCGCTCGTCTGGGGAACGTAGTCTGGTGGTCCCCAGACCTTGTACAAGACAATCCAGGCTCTTTTCATGGGTCGTTCCACGTTGGTGGAATGCTCTACCAAGTACTATGAGAACAGAGGCATCCCTGCCTATCTTCAAGAAGCTCCTGAAGACCCAGCTCTTCCAGGAGCACCTCCTGTCCTAGCACTGTCAGACATTCCATTTTAAATATTCTAATAAAGTTCTTCCCAGGATTATCACAGATTTTCCCAGGATTATCTCTAGACCTGCTGCGGTGGTCCTGCCTCTCTCCTGCCTTCATCATCACCACTCACTTATCCTCAGCTGCCTCCATGTGTCTCCCCCTACTCCCCCCTTCTCCCCCTCTCCCCCAGTCTCTTTCTCCATCGCTCTCTCTTTTTCTCTTTCTCTACTCTCTCTCTTTAACCCCAGCTGGTCCTGTCAGTCGTCCATCCTCCAGGAGTCTGGGTCTGCTCCAGGTTTCTGCTGTTAAAGGTAGTTTTTCCTTCCACTGTCACCAGTCACAAGTGTTTGCTCCTGGAGGATTCTGTTGGGTTTCTGTAAATTGGTTTAGAGTCTGGTTTTGACCAACTCTATATATAAAGTGTCATGGGATAAGTTTTTTGTTGCAATCTGGCGCTATATAAATAAAATTTGATTGATTGAGTGATTTGATTGGTTTTCCCCTGTAAGTCGCTTTGGAAAAAAGCATCTGCCAAATGCATAAACATAAACATAAACATAAATGTGAAAATGATGAAATGAATGAGAAAACATCCACTGGTAAAAAAAAAAAAAAAAAAAAAAAGAACTGTGACTTCAACTCACACTGAAAACTGTTTTCTAATGTCCAGTGAAATACACAGACATTAAACAAACAAACAAACAAACAAATAATAAATAAACAATAAATAAACAAATAAATAAACAAACAAACAAATACATGAGAGTGTTCATGAGGCCACACATTGGTTTCCATTAGAGACTCCTGTCTGGTTTGAATACAGTGTGGGTTAGGGTTAGGAACAGGGTTAGGAACAGGGTTAGGGTTAGGAACAGGGTTAGGGTTAGGAACAGGGTTAGGGTTAGGAACAGGGTTAGGAACAGGGTTAGGGTTAGGAACAGGGTTAGGAACAGGGTTAGGGTTAGGAACAGGGTTAGGAACAGGGTTGGGATTAGGAACAGGGTTAGGGTTAGGAACAGGGTTAGGGTTAGGAACAGAGTTAGGGTTAGGAACAGGGTTAGGGTTAGGAACAGGGTTAGGAACAGGGTTAGGAACAGGGTTAGGGTTAGGAACAGGGTTAGGGTTAGGAACAGGGTTAGGAACAGGGTTGGGATTAGGAACAGGGTTAGGGTTAGGAACAGGGTTAGGGTTAGGAACAGGGTTAGGAACAGGGTTAGGGTTAGGAACAGGGTTAAGAACAGGGTTACAGTTAGGAACAGGGTTAGGAACAGGGTTAAGAACAGGGTTACAGTTAGGAACAGGGTTAGGAACAGGGTTGGGAACAGGGTTAGGAACAGGGTTAGGATTAGGAACAGGGTTAGGATTAGGAACAGGGTTAAGAACAGGGTTACAGTTAGGAACAGGGTTAGGGTTAGGAACAGGGTTGGGAACAGGGTTAGGGTTAGGAACAGGGTTAGGATTAGGAACAGGGTTAGGAACAGGGTTAGGGTTAGGAACAGGGTTAGGAACAGGGTTAGGGTTAGGAACAGGGTTAGGGTTAGGAACAGGGTTAGGAACAGGGTTAGGAACAGGGTTAGGGTTAGGAACAGGGTTAGGAACAGGGTTAGGGTTAGGAACAGGGTTAGGAACAGGGTTGGGATTAGGAACAGGGTTAGGGTTAGGAACAGGGTTAGGGTTAGGAACAGAGTTAGGGTTAGGAACAGGGTTAGGGTTAGGAACAGGGTTAGGAACAGGGTTAGGAACAGGGTTAGGGTTAGGAACAGGGTTAGGGTTAGGAACAGGGTTAGGAACAGGGTTGGGATTAGGAACAGGGTTAGGGTTAGGAACAGGGTTAGGGTTAGGAACAGGGTTAGGGTTAGGAACAGGGTTAGGAACAGGGTTAGGGTTAGGAACAGGGTTAAGAACAGGGTTACAGTTAGGAACAGGGTTAGGAACAGGGTTAAGAACAGGGTTACAGTTAGGAACAGGGTTAGGAACAGGGTTGGGAACAGGGTTAGGAACAGGGTTAGGATTAGGAACAGGGTTAGGATTAGGAACAGGGTTAGGAACAGGGTTAGGGTTAGGAACAGGATTAGGGTTAGAAACAGGGTTAAGAACAGGGTTACAGTTAGGAACAGGGTTAGGGTTAGGAACAGGGTTGGGAACAGGGTTAGGGTTAGGAACAGGGTTAGGATTAGGAACAGGGTTAGGATTAGGAACAGGGTTAGGAACAGGGTTAGGGTTAGAAACAGGGTTAGGGTTAGGAACAGGGTTAGGATTAGGAACAGGGTTAGGAACAGGGTTAGGGTTAGGAACAGGGTTGGGATTAGGAACAGGGTTAGGAACAGAGTTAGGAACAGGATTAGGAACAGAGTTAGGGTTAGGAACAGGGTTAGGAACAGGGTTAGGGTTAGAAACAGGGTTAGGGTTAGGAACAGGGTTAGGATTAGGAACAGAGTTAGGAACAGGATTAGGAACAGAGTTAGGGTTAGGAACAGGGTTAGGAACAGGATTAGGGTTAGAAACAGGGTTAAGAACAGGGTTACAGTTTGGAACAGGGTTAGGGTTAGGAACAGAGTTAGGAACAGGGTTAAGAACAGGGTTAGGAACAGGGTTAGGGTTAGAAACAGGGTTAGGGTTAGGAACAGGGTTCGGGTTAGGAACAGGGTTAAGAACAGGGTTACAGTTAGGAACAGGGTTAGGGTTAGGAACAGAGTTAGGAACAGGGTTAAGAACAGAGCTGGGAACAGGGTTAGGAACAGGGTTAGGGTTAGGAACAGGGTTAGGAACAGGGTTAAGAACAGAGTTGGGAACAGGGTTAGGGTTAGGAACAGGGTTAGGAACAGGGTTAAGAACAGAGCTGGGAACAGGGTTAGGAACAGGGTTAGGGTTAGGAACAGGGTTAGGAACAGGGTTAAGAACAGGGTTAGGGTTAGGAACAGGGTTAAGAACAGGGTTAGGGTTAGGAACAGGGTTAGGAACAGGGTTAGGGTTAGGAACAGGGTTAGGAACAGGGTTAAGAACAGAGTTGGGAACAGGGTTAGGGTTAGGAACAGGGTTAGGGTTAGGAACAGGGTTAGGAACAGGGTTAAGAACAGAGTTGGGAACAGGGTTAGGGTTAGGAACAGGGTTAGGAACAGGGTTAAGAACAGAGCTGGGAACAGGGTTAGGAACAGGGTTAGGGTTAGGAACAGGGTTAGGAACAGGGTTAAGAACAGGGTTAGGAACAGGGTTAAGAACAGGGTTAGGGTTAGGAACAGGGTTAGGAACAGGGTTAGGGTTAGGAACAGGGTTAGGAACAGGGTTAAGAACAGAGTTGGGAACAGGGTTAGGGTTAGGAACAGGGTTAGGAACAGGGTTAGGAACAGGGTTAGGGTTAGGAACAGGGTTAGGGTTAGGAACAGGGTTAGGGTTAGGGTTGGCCTTAACCCAAAGGCCTAAAGTTACTTTGAATGTTTGGCTTAAATTCTAAACTGTAACCTGATTTGTGTGTTGAAGGTCAGGAGCTGCTCCTTTAAACCTCTAACCTTATCCCTGCCGTTCCTCTCAGACACCTGAGAACCTGCTGGGGGGGTTCGCTCTTGTCACCTCCAACTGCATGAACCAGCGGAGCACAAAGGACGGACCCCCTGCAGGGCACATGGGCAGCACAGCACTTCTAAAGCTTACATTAAGTTACAGCCAGGTTTAAGTCCATCCACTGAAGTGGACCATCATTCAGAATCTAAAGGACACTGATGCACCAGTACAGACAGACCCAGAGGAGCTGGACTGGAAGAGTCTGTTTACACCAGGGTTCCCAAACTCATGTTCTTTCAGGTTCCACATTCAGCCTGATTTGATCTGCAGTGGGCCGGACCAGTAAAATAAGAACAGAAGAACCTAGAAATAATGACAACTGCACATTTTTGTCTTTGTTTTAGGGTAAAGAAAAAACCCCCCATTAAATTATGAAAATATTTACATTTATAAACTATCCAAACAAAAAAGATGTGAATAACCCGAAAAAACTGACATTTCTCAAGAAAAATCAGTGCAATTTTAACAGTCTTCTTCCTCCACTTCTCATTAGTCCATGTGCATTCTGGATCAGATCTACAAAGACACTAAACACTGAGGAACAGAAGAAAAGAGTTCAGACTGTGTTGAATTTTCTTTGGACATTTCAGGTTGTTCATATTTGTTCAGGTTATTCACATTTTATTTTACAGGATAGTTTGTAAATGTAAATATTTTCAGAATTTAATGTTATTTTTTGCACTAAAACAAAGACAAAAAAATGAAGTTTGTATTATTTATAGGCATATTTTCAAAATAACAGCATAATAACCTATGAATAATGACAACTCCAAATTTTTTGTCTTGTTTTAGTGCAAAAAACCCCATTAAATCACAAAAATACTTACTTTTATAAACTATCAAAAAAAAAAAAAAAAAAAAAAAAAAACCCTGAAAAAACTGAAATTTATCTAAAAAAAAAAACTTATTGTTACGGGAAAGTTTGTAAATGTAAATATTTTCAAAATTTAATGTTATTTTTTTGCACTAAAACAAAGAAGAAAATTTGAAGTTGTTAACTCAAGATTTTTTTTTTTTGCTAAATTTAACTTTTTTGCTAAATTTCAGTTTTTTTTTTTTTTTTTTTTTTTTTTTTTTTGGCTTAATTCAACATTTTTTCCGTAATTCAAGCTAATTTTTTTTTTGCTTAATTCACTTCAAGACTGTGGAATTTTTGACTTTGCAAATTCATCCCACGGGCCAGATTGGAACCTTCGGGGGCCCACATTTGGCCCCTGGGCCGCATGTTTGAGAGCCCTGCTTTAAAGGAAAAAGGAACTGGTGAGTCATGACTCTGCTGACAGAAGCTCCATCATATCAGCAGAATTATCCTCGACTGATCAGCGTTAATCACGTAACCTAACCCTAACCCTAACCAATGAGAAGTCACAGGTGCAGCTGATGAGGATCAATGTCACTGAGGTCGAGTAAACACCAAAGGAAAGGATGAAACGTTCATGAAAGCAGGGCTGTAGTCCTGTTTAGTTTGAGGTCTGTAGTTCAAAGCCACTCACCTCCTCAGATGTGGACCGGTTCCTGCTGCAGGTGGACGAGGCTTCAGCATCAGCGGTCACCTCAGGTCTATATCCTCCTGTCACCTATGCAAATAACACAAGCCCCTCCCCCCAGCAGCAGCATCACCTGCTCCACCCAGAGCCATAGAGAGAGAGCGTTACAACACACTTTGATGTTGTTACAAACAGTGATCAGGTGGTTCATGTAAGCCTCAATAGTTCCAAACAAACAGTCCACTGTCCTGTTCTTCTACTGGACAGACAGCAGTGAGTGGGTTCATACAGGAAAATACACAAATGAAACACACACTAGTCTGTTTACAGCTGTTATGTCTCTGCTGTATATATGTTAGTGTCAGTTGTGTTTTGGTAACACTTTATAATAAGTACACACTATGAAGAATTAGTTGAGCATTAATAAATACTGAATTCATCATTTATAAAGCATATTTCTGACATAAATACTCATTAATATATGGTTTATAAGCACAGTTATAAATGTTTTACTCATCATTAATAAGCTCATCTACAATGTGCTTCATGATTGTATTTTCATACTTTATAAATTTTGGATTCAGCATTTAAACATTAAGTATTCAGACATGTACTAATGGTTAGTGGATATGTTAGTGTGTATTTTATAGTAACTCACACATTTATTTTCCAATAGATGTCCCATAAACAGTTATTAATACATGAATTCATTATTTCAGGTAGTTCTAAAGCACTTACTACTCATTAATTCAGTCTGGGGTGTGAGCTCATCTGAAGTGTGCACTATCTGTGACATCTAAAGCATTTACAAATGAGATTTAAAGGTTGGCAATGAATAAAGACTCACAAAAGTCTGAGTTATTCTAACAAAGGAAAAACACAGCACATGGGATTATTAAAACAAACTGTATGACTGAATGATGAAGGATTATGAATGATTAGTAAAACCATTATAACTGTGCTTATAAACCATATACTAATGAGTATTCATGTCAGAAATCTGCTTTATAAACAATGAATTCAGTATTTGTTAATGCTTAACTAATGCTTCATAGTGTGGACTTATTATAAAGTGTTACCTTGTGTTTCTACTGTGTGTCTGTTAGTGTCAGTTGTGTTTCTACTGTCTGTCTGTTAATGTCAGTTGTGTTTCTACTGTGTGTCTGTTAGTGTCAGTTGTGTTTTTCAGTTGTGGGGTTGAAACCACTGACAGGACTGACTTTCATTCTGTCAACAGGTTTACATTTAGTCGCAGTTTTAACAAACGAGGACAAATCAAACTACTGACAGACATCACATGACACCATTTGGAAATGATAATAACTGACAAATAGAATCCAATCAGTGTCAAAGTGGACCCATATTTGGACCACAGTAAATGACACTAATGATCACATGACCTCAGCTGACAAACTGAAGCCAACACCAGCAGGTTTAACAGAACAACTGCAGTCAAACCCACAGAACTGCATTTGGACTAATGGTACCTTCCCTTAGAACAGGGCTCTCAAACATGCGGCCCAGGGGCCAAATGTGGTCCGCCAAAGTTTCCAATCTGGCCCGTGGGATGTTAGTGAGAAGTCAATAATTCCACAGTCTTGAATTGAATTATGCAAAAAAAAAAAAAAAAAAAAAAAAAGCTTGAATTAAGGCAAAAATGTTGAATTAAGCAAAAAAAAAAAAAATTAGCTTGAATTGAGGAAAAAATGTTGACTTAAACAAAAAAAAATAGCTTGAATTAAGGAAAAAATGTTCAATTATGCAAAAAAATAAATAAAAATTTGCTTTAAGGAAAAAATGTTTAATTAAGCAAAAAAAAAAAAAATTATCTTGAAATGAGGAAAAAATGTTGAATTAAGCAAAAAAAAAAACCCAAAATCTTCAATTAAGCAAAAAAAAAAAAAAAAAGAATCTTGAATTAAGCAAAAAAAAAAAAAAAACTTGAATTAAGCAAAAAATCTTGAATTAACAACTTCACATTTTTTCTTTGTTTTAGTGCAAAAAAATAACATTAAATTATGAAAATATTTACATTTATAAACTATCCTGTAACAATACAAAGGGGCAAAAAACTGAACAAATATGAACAACCTGAACTGTCTAAAGAAAGTTCAGTCCAGTTTGAACTCTTTTCTTCCTGTTCCTCAGTGTTTAGTGTCTTTGTAGATCTGATCCAGAATGCACATGGACTAATGAGAAGTGGAGGAAGAAGACTGTTAAAATTGTGCTGATTCTTCTTAAGAAATTTCAGTTTTTTCTTTTTTTGTTTGAATAGTTTATAAAAGTAAGTATTTTCATAATTCAGTGTTTGTTTGTTTTTATTTACACTAAAACAACGACAAAAATTTGCAGTTGTGATTATTTATAGGTTCTTCTGTTCTTATTTTACGGGTTCGGTCCACTGCAGATCAAATCAGGCTGAATGTGGAACCTGAAAGAACATGAGTTTGAGAGCCCTGCCTTAGAACCTCCATCATTGTAGTTCTAGTGGTTCCATGTGAACCTCCATCTTTGCAGTTCTAGTGGTTCCATGTGAACAGCTGGACCAGTCCAACTATGGAACTCTAGGACTACAGCTGACCCCCAACAGAACAGTCGGATCAGATAGAAACGGATCCAAACGCAAACACAGACCAAAGAAAACAGAATTTACAACAGAAATGTCACTGATACAGGAAATAGACTGGACCAGTGGAAAGATGACCATATCTGATCAACTTAGAGCTGGAGTTGGTAGATCAGCACAAATACAAGTGAATGGGTTCAGACGGTGTTACACTCAATGTTTGGAACTATTGGCCCCGCCTCCAGAACCCAGAAGGAGCTCCATATTTTGTACACCAGTTTTTACAACAGGAGTCTATGGAAGTGTTGCAACTCTGTTTTCTGTACCACTCTGGTTCCACCATCACAGCTGTGAGGTCATAACAGAAGACGAGCGCACGACTTTTATAGCAGCGTTTTTACTTGTAAAGCAGGACAAACACCGACCATGACTATTTATGTGTGTGTGTGTGTATGCGTGTGTGTGTGTGTGTGCGTGTGCGCAAGACCATGAACTGTATGATAACGGTAGAACGATGAATTGATGGCGTTGATAAGAAAAATAAAGACATCAATCACACATATGAGCTGATAATCAATGACGTACATTATGTCTCTTAACATCTGCCTTTTGTATCGTTCTGTTCAACACTTTTTAATTTATTTTATTATTTATTATTTCAAATTATACATTTACACAAACATGCACCCATACATAAGGAACTACACAGGCACAACATATACAAACAAATTATACAACAAACCTACCAACCGACCCAACCCCCCAAAAAAGAAGAAAAAAAACAAACAAACAAAAAACAAACAAACAAACAAAAAAACCACAACAACAAAAAGAACAACAAGATAAATAATGTTATCAGCTCCTCTTTCCAATACTCAGGGCTGATTCAGAGTTAATTTAATGTATATTAACAACACATTTCTCAGTCTAAAGGACATGGGAGACAGCAGGACACTGGCTGACAGCAGAGAAAAAAGGATTCCATTGTTGATAAAACAAATTAATTTGTCCATGAACAGAAAACTGAATCTTTTCCAACTTTAAAAAGAAAAATAAATCATGCACCCATTGCACAAAAGTGGGTGGACGAGCAAGGTTCGAATAGTTTTGGATTTTTCATTATAGTTCAGTTTTATTTAGTTTTGACTTTTTTTTTCTCTAATTCAGTTAGTTTTAGTTTGTTTTTAGTTAGTTTTCAATTTTTTGTAAATGCTCAGTTTTAGTATTAATTTTACTTTTTCTATATCTTTTCTCTTCTTCTCTGTCGTCGTATTCAAATCAATCCCAGACAGGACTCTGCTGCTTTAGTCTCCATGTTTCCAGGTAGAGTGGGGACCAGAAGACGACTGGAAACCACAAGTGAACACAAGTGTCGGACCAAAAAGTGTCGTATGGTAACGCTAGCTAAAATTGCTAAAGTGAAATAAACTAATTTCGTATCAATCCGACATTGACAAAGAACTAATGGAATTTTATCCATAATTTTTATCCGTTTTAGTTAGTTTTGTAAACACACAATATAGTTTCAGTTAGTTATCGTTTTTTTTTCTTTTAATTACAGTTTTTAGCTTACCGGCTGACAGGCTATTGTCGTCATGTGGCATCCATCGTCATCGTCGTCTGTCGTCATCGTCTGTCGTCATCGTCTGTCGTCATCGTCTGTCGTCATCATCTGTCGTCCAATACAAAAATTTCAATCTTCTTCTCCGAAACTACAATTCCGATTGACTTCAAACTTGGTATACAGTTTCTTTATGATGATGTCAACACAAGGGATTGAAATGATTTCAATCCGATTTGATTCTGGATTCGGTGCGACTTTGAAAAATGTTCCCATTATAACAGATAGGAAGTGGATTGATCCAATAAATCAGTATCAATGATATCAAGTGTGAATTTGAATTTTGTACAGATCTGATTGGAATGTGACCAAAACATGGGCTATTTCTGTAACAGAATAAATACACAGAACTGGGGGAGAATAAATGGATCTGGATACATTTCCCAAAGCTTTTAATTTGGCCGGTAAGATACAGGTCCATTGGTCCGATTTTTATTTATTTCAGTTAACGAAAATGTTTTTTCAATTCCAGTTTTCGTCATTTCATTAGTTTTCGTTAATGAAAATAACCTTGTGGCAGAGGTTGCTTCCACTTCTGTTCAACACTTTGACAAAAAAAGCAACAGAAAATATGAATAACCTGAACAAATATGAACAACATGAAATGTCTTAATAGAAGTGCAGCTGAACCAACATTGTGCCTGGTACTAGATCTTCTGTGTGTTTGCAGATCCACTGTGACCTGTACATTATAATGAACACGTAGAAATGAAAACCTGAGGCACAATATTCTTAAACTTGCATTAATTTTTCTTAAGAAATGTCAGTTTATTCACATTTTTAAGGAAACTTTGTGAAGGTAAACATTTTCATAAATCATTTACACATTTTTCGCTGCTCTTATTGGACTGGTTCAGTCTGTTTCAGATCATACTGGACTGAATGTGGAACCTGAACTAACATGAGCTGCACAGACCTGCAGTGAACTGAGGAGGCATGAAGACTGAACTGGCATTTTCATACGTACACCTGGTGTGTGTGTGTGTGTGTGTGTGTGCGTACGTGTGTGTCTGTGTGTGTGTGTGTCTGTGTGTGCGTGTGTGTGTGTGTGTGTGTGTCTGTGTGTCTGTGTGTGTGTGTGTGTGTGTGTGTCTGTGTGTGTGTGTGTGTCTGTGTGTGTGTGTGTGTGTGTGTGTCTGTGTGTGTGTGTGTGTGTGTGTGTCTGTGTGTGTCTGTGTGTGTGTGTGTGTCTGTGTGTGTGTGTGTGTGTCTGTGTGTGTGTGTGTGTGTGTGTCTGTGTGTGTGTCTGTGTGTGTGTGTGTGTCTGTGTGTGTGTGTGTGTGTGTCTGTGTGTGTGTCTGTGTGTGTGTGTGTGTGTCTGTGTGTGTGTGTGTGTGTCTGTGTGTGTGTGTGTGTGTCTGTGTGTGCGTGTGTGTGTGTGTGTGTCTGTGTGTGTGTGTGTGTGTGTGTGTGTCTGTGTGTGTGTGTGTGTGTGTGTGTGTGTGTCTGTGTGTGTGTGTGTGTGTGTCTGTGTGTGTGTGTGTGTGTCTGTGTGTGTGTGTGTCTGTGTGTGTGTGTGTGTGTGTGTGTGTGTCTGTGTGTGTCTGTGTGTGTGCGTGTGTGCACGTGCGTGTGTGCATGTGTGTGTGTGCGGCCACTATTATTTGAAACAAATACACTTTATTTACTTATTTATTGATTAATTTATTTTGATTATTTATTAATTTATTTATTTATTTACTCATGTATGTATTTATTTATTCATTCATGTATTCATTCATTTATTCATGTATTTATTTATTTATTTAATTTTTATTTATGTATTTATGTATTTATTCATTTATTCTTTTTTTTTGTTATTTATTTATTTTAAACTTATTTCAGTGGTTCATGGCACTTCCTTCACCTCTGTCAGTTGTGTCTAATCCTTCTCTGTCATATTATTTGCATTAAAGGTCTGATTAGAACACAGACTGTTACAGTGAATCAGCTCATCAGTGCATTCAAAGCGTCTGTGTGTCTGTATTTCCATCAGTATCTCTGCTCACTGCTCTTTTGCATCAGTTTATATTTAACTGGAGCAGATCCCAGATCAGTCCACATTCTAAACTCAGGTGATCCTTTGGTTCATTGTGTGTCTGAGGGTCTGTACAGACTGAACCCATGTGGTCTGGCCTAGATTACCTTTAGAACCCTTTGGAACATCAGTTCAACTATGGGTCCACATGTGGACGTCAGACATGAAAGGGTTAATTAGTCCCGTCCCATCTTTATTACATTTTATTTTATGTTCATTCACATGTTTTTCTGTTGGATCCTGAATGTGAGGCGTGTCTGTAGTTGTGTGTTGTGTTCATCCTGTCTACAGTGAAAACATGTTCATAAATGTGAAGTTCTGCTGTTTTAGGTCGAAGTAAACGTCTCCATATTCACTTTTATTAAATCTGTTCAGGGACTGTTTGGCGTATATCAGGGGTCTCAAACATGTGTCCCTCCAAAGGTTCCAATGCGGCCCCTGGGGCCGTTTTTTTCTAATTGCTTAGTTTTAGTTTTGTTTTTGTTTTTTAATCTCTTTTCTCTTCTTCTCTGTCGTCGTATTCAAATAAATCCCAGACAGGACTCTGCTGCTTTAGTCTCCATGTTTACAGGTAGAGTGGGGACCAGAAGACGACTGGAAACCACAAGTGAACACAAGTGACGGACTGTGAAGCACCATATGGTGCTAAAATTGCACGAACAAAATAAACTGATTTCATATCAATATGACATTGACGAAAACTAAGGCAATTTTATCCATAATTTTAAAACATTTTAGTTAGTTTTGTAAACACACAATACAGTTTCAGTTAGTTATCATTTTTTCTTTTAATTATAGTTTTCATTTCAGTTAATGGAAATGTTTTTCAATTCTAGTTTTTGTAATTTCCTTAGTTTTCGTTAACGATAATAACCTTGTTCAGTATAATACAGCCATGGGTCACCCTGTTAAACAACCATCAGCAGCATCAGCCTTTAAAAACAGCCTTATTAGACCTGTACTGCTGTTGAACTGAGCTCTGCACATGTTGAATAGTTAAACTCCCATCACGGACTGGGCAGATCTACAGGTATACTAAGTCGCTTTTTAGCTTACCGGCCGACAGGCCGTGAGCTGTTGTCGTCATGCGGCATCTGTCGTCTGTCGTCCGTTAAAAAACTTTCAATCATCTTCTTCCCCGAAACTACAATTCCGATTGACTTCAAACCTGGTATACAGCTTCTGTATGATGATGTCAACACAAGGGATTGAAATTATTTGGATCCGGATCTGATTCTGGATTTGGTGCCACTTTGAAAATTTCCCCATTATAACAGATAGGAGGTGGATTGATCCAATAAATCAGTATCAATGATATCAAGTGTAAATTTGAATTTTTTACAGATCTGATTGGAATATGACCAGAACATGGGCTGTTTCTGTACTAGAATAAATACACAGAACTGGGTGAGAATAAATGGCATCTGGATACATTTCCCAGAGCTTTGAATTTGGCCGGTACGCTACAGGACCATTGGTCCGATTTTATTGTTGTGTTCTCAGGTGGGTTTAGTACAACGGCCACTGTCCTACGTCCATCTACTGTCCCACACACTGTAAGACCGGATAAGTTGAGTTTACTTTAAAAATCTGAGGAAACTGGTTGCCTTAAAAAATTGAAGTAATGAGTAATGAAAACTTGAGTGTGTTCAACTGAAATGCTTGATTTGAACAGAATTGCTATTTTAAGTACAACACACTAAATGCCAAGTTCATTTAACTTAAAATTTGTTACATTGTCAATTGCTTTGTGGAATCATTAGACTTAATATCATCAGGTCATTGGACTCAATTCTAAATTGATTTAAATTAAAATCTTTTGCAATTTAAATTGCTTTATGAAATTATTCAACTTAAAATATTGCAGTGTGGATGGAAGTTAGGTAGGAAGTTAGCTCAGTGTAATTTGCCAGTACAGGAAGTGCTTTTAATTTGGCAAGGCATATAGATTTATATTGAAAAAGAACAATCCTAGCTGAACAGTACATCCATTGTTCTTCCTATGGCTCTGACTCATGGTGCAGCTCTACTGTCATGGGGTCAGGTTTCACAGGTTCAAAAAAAAAAAAAATGATGGCTTAGTCTCCGAACTATTTTCTGTGATTTTATTCAACACCACTCCAACCAGAATAAACGTGAAAAAAAAAAAAAAAAAAAAATACAGTACAAAAACAAAAATATATACAAGGGAAATACTATCCATCCTCACCGGAAGTCCACAGTCCTGAGACCAAACCCTATCTGCCCCCATGAAAGAAAAACCCCACACCAAACATTTTTGTTAACACATAACACTTTGTTCAGACCAGTTCTGGGCGGACAGCAGTGGAGGAACTGAAAAAAATACTGTAGAATACTGTCAAATTTTGCAGTAGCTTACTGTTTTAAATTTGCACCTTAAAGACCTCATCATTTACAGCATTATACTGTATTTACAAATAACAGCATGATACTGTACAAAATGTACTGTTTTTTTACAGTAATTTGTTACAGTGTATCGTTCTGTCTATTGTTCTATCGTTCTGTCATTCTATCGTTCTATCTGTCGTTCTATCGTTCTATCTATCTATCTATCGATCATTCTATTGATCGTTCTATCGTTCTATTCTATCATTCTATCGTTCTATCTATCGTTCTATCGTTCTATCTATCGTTCTATCTTTCTTTCTTTCTTTATTCATGATGAACTTGCAGATTAAAAAACAGAAAACGCTGTCATCAGAGTCGTAGTCTAGTTTTAGTAGTGAAAGACAATAATCAGTCCCTCCAGAAAAACAAGATGATGCGATCGCATAATTGTTAAAGAACTTCACTTTGTGGTCGCATGAAGAAAGACAGAGGCACCGTTTTAGGCTCCAAAGCTTCATCTTGAGCAAGAAATCAATACAATTCATGAGACCGACAGAGCATTGATGAAAAGGTTCAGCCTCATCTCTCTTTTCTTCTACTTTCAGGTAACACTCCTAAAACATGAGACACAGCAGGAAGTTTCATTTGCAGTTCCTCTGTTGATGCTTGTCGTGAAGCTCCTCGTACTGTAGAAGGTCAAACTCCGGTGAGTCGTTGTCCGGTCACTCCTACGCTCTGACTCCATTGCACCTGTTTCCTGTGTAAACGGTCTCTCAGACCAAACTATTTAGAAATAATAACACTTCGGTAATTATGTCAGATTTTTAAGCACACTTAATCATGTGATCATTTCTGAATCACAATTATAAATAGGTCAACAATATTTTTCTAACAATAATTCCATGCATAATCAAGCATAGTGTGTGGTGTCAGAAATCAGTATTTTAATCAAAGATTCAGTATTTTAATCAAAGTATTACAAACCAGTATTTCAATCAATTCATTTTATATTCAAAAGTATCAATTTGCCTGCCAGAAGTTACATTTCAGTGCAATGTGATGGTTGTAATAGTAGTTGACTTTTTTTCCTGGAGACCCACAAAAGAACGAACATGTGTAGCCATCGAAAGAACACGTGAATTTATGGAAAGTTACAAAACGGGGCGGGCAGAAAGAACATGTGAGCTCATGGAAAGTTTTGGAAAATGTGGTGTACAAAAGAAGTACATGTGAGTGGAAATTTTTGAACATTCAGGGAAGTACTTTACTTTTTCTGGGAAAAAGTTACATATTTATATATGATAATTAAACACTGGGAATTAGTTGCTTATATACGAGGGGTGACTGAAAACTTTTGAGCCTAACATAGAAAGGATTTAGATATGAAGACCAAATTTGGTCTGTGAAATCTTTCACATATCTTAATCCTATCCACTAAATTTCTTGGTCATTGCAATCTTTTTCCCTGTTTTACAGTTCCCTGAACTTTCTGTATCAAGTGTTTCCTGAAAAATGGACAAACTTGAGTATGGGGCCGTCATCAAGTACATGTACGTCCTTTGCCTTCTTTGGGGTTGGTGACATGGGATGTTTCCATTGTTCTGACTGCTCCTTGGTCTCAGGCTGATAGTGATGGACCCCAGTCTCATCCATAGTCACAAACCGGTCCAAGAAACTGGATGGGTTCGCCTCAAAGAGTGTCAAGTTCTCTGTTGACATTCTGCATCTGGTGTGTTTTTGTTCCAGAGTTAAAAGACGTGGCACCCATCTCGCAGACACCTTTGACATCCGAGTTCATCTCTGATTACAGGATCTGCTCACTCCTGTTAGAGGCCCAGTCTCTTGGCAATCTGATAAGTTGAGATATGGCGATCCTCCATGACCATGTCAAGGACAAGGTCAATGTTCTCAGGAGTTGTTGCTGTCAACGGCCTCCCTGACCTTGGTTCATCTTCAACATTGTCTTTTCCACGTTTGAACTCAAACACCCATGGTTTCACTGTGGCAGATGAAGGGGCATGTTCACCTGCTGTGTCCTGCATGTCCTCATGGATCTGAGCTG
Source organism: Sphaeramia orbicularis (assembly GCF_902148855.1). Lineage (NCBI taxonomy): Eukaryota > Metazoa > Chordata > Actinopteri > Kurtiformes > Apogonidae > Sphaeramia > Sphaeramia orbicularis. The sequence goes on from NC_043972.1 coordinate 58,746,463, forward strand.
GGGTCATGCCTCTCAGCTGCACATACTTGATGACAGCCCCATACTCAAGTTTGCCCATTTTTCAGGAAACACTTCATACAGAAAGTTCAGGGAACTGTAAAACAGGGAAAAAGATTGCTATGACCAAGAAATTTAGTGGATAGGATTAAGATATGTGAAAGATTTCATGGGCCAAATTTGGTCTTTATCTTAATCCTTTCCATGTTAGGCTCAAAACTTTTCAGTCACCCCTCGTATATGTTTTGACCAATCCTGACAAACACCAAAAAGACCTTACCCTATCGGAGACGAGCTAAAAAGGAGGGGGTCTCTGACGTGACTAGATTAATGTTCAAAATATGATAAAAAGGGAAGGTAGGGGTATGGTTTATACCTAAAACCCAACCTACTTTTGGTCCAATAAAAGCTTCAGAGTTTGTCATGTCTGCTATGGATTGTAATTGTATCTCTCAACTCACCATATGTTTTTTATTGGTAAGTTTTTCTTAATTTTTTATCAATTACTAGAAATTTAAGGCGACCCCATTTGAATTCCAGGCGACCCCACATGGGGTCCTGACCCCAAGGTTGAAAAACACTGCACTAGAGTGTACATTTGGAATTGTCTTGTTAGTTGAGTTATTGTTTTACATTTGTTTAATCCTTTTATCATCTTGATCCAAAAAAAGTAGAAACATCTACTGAATCCTATTGAAAGACTGAAATAAAACCTCAAACTGAACCCCTGACCCTTCACACCTGAGCGTGTGCCAATGCAGAAGCTGGAACTCTCACAGTATGAACCAGCCCACGACAACATCCTACACAGTTTTACATGATCCTTCAAGCTGGACAGTTTAGGCATTGAATATGGATCGGGAAATCAGGAGGGCAGAAAGACAGAAAACCTAGCCATCATATCGCCAAGATCGTGAACATCCTCAGGCTCCAAACACAGAACATGCTGCTGCACCTGTGGATGTGGGACAGCCTGGACCACCTTCCACTCAGGACCAGACTGAAGAAATAAGAATATGGTGATGCGTTTACTGCACTGCAGAGACAGTTGTGTGTTGTGGTGAGGTAGACTCTGAACCAGACTTTGAAATGAGTAAACCCACCCAGACTCAGAGGAACCACAATCAGATCCGTCCACATAGTGAATGTGTTCCATAATGAGCATGTCTCATAACCACTTCAGTCATGTTCAGAGCCTGTTAGACATGCCCCCCACCCCAGTCTCCATCACATGTGCTTCCAACACCTGCTCCAACCCAGACAGGCTCAGCCCCAGCCAGCCCCCACCCCCCCAGTGCAGGTGCCCATCCCACCTGCACTGACTCAGATAGCTGTAACACCAGCGTCACCACATGTGCCTGTCACACCTGCTTCAACGCAGGTGCCCTAAGCGCCCCTTCCTCTCCAGATGCCCTAAGTGTCCCTTCCGTCCAGGTGCCCTAAATGCCCCTTCCTCTCCATGTGCCCTAAGTGCCCCTTCCTCTCCGTGTGCCCCCCCCCCCCCCCCCAGTGCCTCCTCCACTTCAAGCACCTGGCACCACTTATTATTTCACTGGTCCAGCCCACTTCAGATCACATTTGGCTAAATGTGGCCCCTGAACTAAAATGACTTTGACCCCCTGGACCTAATCCAATAAATGCACAAATATCTAAATCAATGAGATTATACACGAGTGATTAGAGAACATGTAGTCTATGTCATGACCACATACAGCATCTCTAGTGGTTGTGAAAGACTGGTCCTTCTCCTGTTATTGCCTAAAAATCATACAGTTAAAACGTGAGCATGTGAGGAAAAAGTCTTTGTAGCATCTTTTTTTTCCTGTCTTTCCAAAGCATCTGGTCATGACTGAGGCCCAGACCATTAAAACGATACCTGAGGCAAGTGTGCTCATTTGACCATGGGGTTAGCATCGGGGTGAAACACTCCTGTGTGTTTTTAACCTACAAAACTGTGGAGTGGTGGGGTCACGACCTCCAGCTGGTCTGACATTAACCTGCCTGGCAGGAGTTTGTCAGAAGTAGAACTGCAGTCTTATCTCTGAGAGGACTGTGCAAAGCGACAGTTGACCTTTAACCCTGAAGATGATCCTCTTCTGTTGTGTCTACAATCAGGCATGCTCACAGATTACACATTTAGGTTGAATCCAAGGTTCTAATAGTTCTGGATTTTTCATTATAATTTAATTTTATTTAGTTTTGACTTTTTTTTCCCTCTAATTCCATCCATCCATCCATTCTCTTCCGCTTATCTGGGGCCGGGTCGCGGGGGTAACAGTCTAAGCAGGGATGCCCAGACTTCTCTCTCCTCAGACTCCTCCTCCAGCTCTTCCGGGGGGATCCCGAGGCGTTCCCAGGCCAGCCGAGAGACATAGTCTCTCCAGCGTGTCCTGGGTCTTCCCCAAGGTCTCCTCCCGGTGGGACATGCCCGGAACACCTCCCCAGGGAGGCGTCCAGGAGGCATCCGAAACAGATGCCCGAGCCACCTCAGCTGGCCCCTCTCGACGCGGAGGAGCAGCGGCTCTACTCCGAGCTCCTCCCTGGTGACTGAGCTCCTCACCCTATCCCTAAGGGTGCGCCCAGCCACCCGACGGAGGAAACTCATTTCGACCGCTTGTATCCGGGATCTCCCTCTAATTCAGTTAGTTTTAATTCGTTTTTAGAGCAGGTTTGTTAGTTACCTCTGCCAGGAGGTATTGTGATCACTTTGCTTTGTATGTTTGTTTGTTTGCATGTTTGTTTGTTTGCAACTTTAGGGGAAAACTCTTCCAACCATCTTTCTCAAATCTTCTCCACAGATAGGCCTAGGCCCTGGAACCAACCTATTTAATTTTGGGCCAAGTAGGCCAAAGTTCAAGGTCACAGCAAGGTCACAACATCTACAATTTTCCTATCTCTCATCATTGAGCAATTTTTGAGAATTCATAAAAAAAAATTCAAAACGACTCTGATTAGCCTCCAATTGGATCCACCTGTAGCTTAGAACAATATCTTGTATCTTGCACAAAATTGTCCACTTCCACTGTGGAATGTGGACTCTGTGGACATTTACATTTAACATTGAAAATCCCATTTACCACACATTTAAAATTAGAACTCAACAAATATTGATTGGAATTGAATCTAATTTGACAAACACATGACTGGTACCAAGCTTCAACTTTGTACGAAATATAGTTCCACTCCATTTCTCTTCCGTTACGCTCTGTTGACTTGTGTTATTTTTTATGCACCATTTTCAAATAAATAAATAATTAAAAACAAACTACAGACCCCCTGTACTGAAGACCTATAGTTCAAATCTTTTAATTCAATCAAACTATAACTGTAAAAATGTAAAACCTATAAAAATGTATTACAGTTTTTGACTGCAATTTTTCTGCTGTATGGAACAACCTTGAAACTGTTTAATTTAAAAAGAAATAGTCGATCCACACATGCACACCGTTCAGGGTGCTTGGCGGAGGTCTGCGTTCTCTGAACACTTGTTTTCATTAGTTTTTGTTATTTTCAAAATGCTTAGCTTTAGTTTTGTTTTAGTTTTTTTTTTAAATATCTTTTCTCTTCTTCTCCGTCGTATTCAAATAAATCCCAGACAGGACTCTGCTGCTTTCTCCCAGCGTTAGTCTCCATGTTTCCAGGTAGAGCGGGGACCAGAAGACAACTGGAAACCACAAGTGAACACAAGTGACGGACCGTTAAATATCATATGGTGCCACTAGATGAAATTGCTTGAGGGAAATAAATCGCTTTCGTATCAGTCCGACATTGACAAAAACAAAAACGAATGGAATTTTATCCATAAATTTTTATATATTTTAGTTAGTTTTGTAAACACACAATACAGTTTCAGTTAGTTATCGTTTTTTTCTTTTAATTATAGTTTTTTATTTATTTCAGTTAACAAAAATGTTTTTACAATTCTAGTTTTTGTCATTTTGTTTGTTTTTGTTAACGATAATAACCTTGGTTAAATCAACATTTTGTTCTTGGCTTAGTGGCAGCATAATATATGAACAGGGAACATTAATGAGAACGTACCAACAACAGAGGAAAATAAGAGTCTGATCTTTTATCTAAACTTGACAGATGTCTTTGATAGTTCCTCTAAATTTGACAGTGTTCATGTGAATATGGTATCCATGTGATTATGATCCTCCTAAACAATAGGGTATTTGGAACCAATGTTGGAATACGAGTTCCACTGAATAGCTATTTAACAAAAGGACGCAAACTGACACTTATCCGTTCTCAGTCATTTTGTTGAAAAGTTAAACAATAAATCTGAAAGCGTGAAGAAAATGTAAAGGCTGGTTTATGCGTACCGCGTCAGCTTCACACGGCCAATTGACGTCATTTTCACACCCACACCCTTTCGCGCGGCTCATCTCAAGTGGAAACTTTCCGCTTCGCACACCTCAGAAAATTTGTAAGAGATGCGCGGACAACATGGCCGACATTCTGTAGCTCTGGTGGTAGAAATACAGAAGTACAGGCACTGGTATCATTGGTCACACCCGGACCACCGTGACAGCTGTGTGGTGAACAATTTATGGAGGGAAACTGCAGCGACAGTCGGCAAAGAGGAGGAATGGGCTGAAAAAAAACCTGGAAAAACCATCACCATGTTTGGTTTGTTATGGCAATTTTCTTCTTCTCTAGTTTTTTACTGTGATAGACGTGCGTTTGTGGCACATCACCCTCTGCAGTCTGGGAATAGATGCTGCGCGGAGCCGCCCGGACTATAAAAGCACCACACGTACTCTCGTGCCGACTCCCCACGTCTATTTTCCGCACATCACATTCGTGCAGCAAACATAACCCAGCCTTTACGGTCTGACCCCTGCCCACATCCTGTTTTCCTACTACTAACCCACTGCTAACTGCTAACTGCTAAGCCTTTGCCCTCTAAGCTACTGCCACCACCATAATATCATCAGTCCTGCCCACTGGAAGTCAATGCCATCTGGAGGAAGCCAAGCCATCGCTCTGGACATCCCCCCTGTTAGCTAGCAGAAACTAAGCTAATGCTAGCCCTGCCTCCCAGAAGGACTTCGACGTTACCCACTACGCTACTTCCTCTTCCCCCTCCACTTCCCCCTTTGAGACTTCAGTAAATTCTATTTGTGTTCTTTAAATCAGCCTCTGCTCCTTGTTCTGCATTTTAGGTCCAAAATTCTCCACCCACACATCACCGAAAAGTCATCATAATCATCTTCATGTTGAGATGTTACAAAAGTACAGTTTTGATTTATTATTTCAACTGTGTAAATGTGTGTTTTTTTTTTCCTCTTATCAGGCAATGGATGAAGCCCATTGGTGTGAAGGAGGGGCTTGTCCACAAGGAATAACAACAGCAGGGCGGTGTGGAATCTAAATCTCCCTGCTGGACGTGGAGCCCGACTGTGGGCACATAGCTGGGCAGAGTCCCAGACAGGGCTGTAAGAAGATATCAGTTCCACGATATATCATGATATTTCACTTCATGATACTGTATCGATATTAAAAAGGACTGTATCGATATTTTAAAGTATTTATTCAAATGCAGACATGGGGGAGATTCATTTTTGTTTTTCTTTTTTATCAGGCTCTTTTATTTCTATATTCACATGGGTGTTTTGCTCTGTTGTATGGATACTACAAAAGTAGTATCGTGATATTGCAGGTCATACATGTAGCTTTTTGAAATTGATAACGGTTATTTTAAGCATCCTAAAAGCACTTTTCACTGTCTCAAATTGGCAAATGTTAGTTTTGTTTTTTTTTTTTTATTGGGAATGCACAAAAATAATGTTCTGATGTTAGACGATTCCAGGACTGAACACTAGGGTGGTCCAACATTCATTCATTCATTTATTATCTGAACTCGCTTTATCCTCACTAGGAGCCTATCCCAGCTACTTATGGGCGAAGGCGGGGTACACCCTGAACATTTCGCTAGTTCATCGCAGGGCTGACATATAGAGACAAACAATCACTCTCACATTCACACCTATGGGCAATTTAGATTAACCAATTAACCTATCAGTGCATGTCTTCAGATGGTGGGAGGAAGTCGGGGTACCAGGAGAAAACCCACGCAGACACAGGGAGAACATGCAAACTCCACACAGAAAGGTCCCACCCACCGTTGACTGGTGTTGGAATCGAACCCAGGATCTTCTTGCTGTGAGGCACGAGTGCTAACCACCGCGCCACTGGACCACTGCCCGGTGGTCCAACAATCATGGTAAAAAATAAAGTTTCAGATAACCTCAATTCGAACCCTGCATTAGGTTTTGGCATTCAAAAGATGATTTAGGAAAAACTTTGGAAGAAAAAGGAGATGTTTTAGAGGTTGCACAAGTTGCTGGAAGTTTCCTGGAAATTGACTAATTTTGCATTTTCAGCATAGCCAAGCTGACCTGCTAAGAGAAGCAGCAGTACTATCAAAACCAAGGTTTGAGTGATTCATCTAGCAATATATGTATGAAGTAAGGCCGCCCACATCTGTGGTACTGGAGTGAAGAATTGGTTGTCCTGGCATTCTTGGACTCCAGTGTGACACAAGAGCAGAAGCAGCTGATGGTTGACAACATGATGGAAAATGGAGGTTCTTTCGGTTCCACTAAAGCGTTGGGATGTCCTTAATCAAGCAGATTCTAAAGGGAAGCAGATCAGGGGTTTTGTCCCCACCAGCACCATGCGTTTCTTTGAAACTTTGGATCTGCCACAAACATTCTTCAGAATTCCTCCAGAAGACTGGGCTGATGATGAAGACTTTCAGAAGGCTGCTAAAATTGTGCATTCCAGAAAAGTTGTCAATGATGTTGCTGAAAGAGGGGTGGAGCTTATTCAAGACTTCAACTGTAGCCGAACAAAAAATGAAGATCACAAACAGTACTGGCAACAAGTTGTCAAAGAACACAGGAACATTTTTTGTAATTTCAATAAAGTAACAGTGGTTGCTGGACTTTCTAAGTAACATTTTTATGCGAGTTGCAGTTTGATTTTGAGAATAAAATTTCAAATTAGTCTAATCTGCCTTATTCATTTGGCTACTTATGTTATAGTATATAGAGCAATCTGCACATGTTTTGTGCAACCTCTAAATATTAATGAATTTGCATAAAATTTGGACTGAAGTAATTTGGCCAGATATGGAACCAAATGCAGGGTTCTAATCCAGAGAATCTTAAAAAAATCTTTTTTTGGACCACCTTACTGAACACTATGCATTCTTTTCGCAATAGAGTACCAACATTTCAGCAGGACCTTAAACTGTAATGTCTGTAAATTATTATTTATTTATTTGTGTGATTTTTGTACTGGTTAAAGCTGCATGTTAACACTTTTTTTCATTCAAATACTGTACTATATTTTTTTCCACTAAATAATCTTTTAAAAAAAGAAACAAAACAAAAACATATCGCCTTGTTAACAGTATCATGATACATTGTGATATATTGTATCGTGATCCTAGTAATTTATATCGTATCGCCAAATTCTGGCTGATACACAGCCCTAGTCCCAGATATGCACATGAAACACACCAGAGCACTGCCCCGGCTCTGGTCCCCAGCTCTCACCATGTTCAAGTGGGCGGGAGGACCAGGCACCAGCTGTCCACACTGTCAATCTAAAACAAGCAACCAACAGAAATCCATCCCTTCTGCTCATGTAGATCCCACCCTCCTAATTCCCCTCCTCTATTTTGGTTTCAGTGACCAGAGAGATCCTCTAAAACAGGGGTGTCAAACTCATTTTCTCCCGGGGGCCACAATCAGTCCAATTTAATCTGAAGTGGGCCAGACCAGTAAGATAATAACAAGGTAACCAATAAATAATGACAACTCCAAATTGTTTTAGTCCAAAAAATAACATTCAATTATGCCAATATTTAAATTTACAAACTATCCAAACAAAAGGATGTGAATAACCTGAAAAATGAAATTTGATAGGAAATGTAAGTACAATTTTATCAAAATTATGCCTCGACTCACCATTTATACATGTGCATTACAGATCAGATCTACAAATGCACAAAACATTTAGTAACAGGCAACATTTTGTTAAAATTGCACTTAATTTTCTTTAGACATTTCAGGTTTTTCATATTTGTTCAGGTTATTCACATCTTATTGTTAAAGGATAATTTCGTAATGTAAATATTTTCATAATTTAATGTTTTTTGCACTAACTCAAGAGAAAAAAATGGTGTTGACATTATTTATAGGTTATTATGATATTATTTTTGAGTTCAATGCCCTAACTTGCACTTTGCAAATTCATCCCGCGGGCCGGATTAGAAACTTTGGCGGGCTAGTTTTGGCCCCTGGGCCGCATGTTTGACACCTGTGCTCTAAAAGATGTCGAGAACATAACATAACATCACTGAACCTTAATTTGCATAAACCAAGACTAACGACTGACAATAATACTGAAAACAGACTGACTTCAAACAGCGCTGTCTGAAGTTTCAAATCATCCTAAACAAATGATTCAGATCACAGAAACACATTTGGATGATTTTATTCTATATTCCATGAGCAAACACATCCCATAACTGAGTGGGAGGGTTCCTTCAGGCAACCCCAAGGGTCCCAGAGAGAAACGATACTGAGTAAAACAAAACTACACAGAGACAGAGAAAAAACATCAGAATGTTTACGACATTGAGCAAAATTATAAACGCACCACGTGCAATATTTGTATAACATGAGACGCACGTCCCAAAATGAGCTCATGATGTCTTTTACTTTTCAAACATGGTTAATTCACTTGATTTGTGAACAAACTTTGTGTCCATCTGTGCGAGTGAGAACTTGCTCAGTGATCCAGTGACTCCACCCTGAACACAGCTGTTTATTGGGGGGGTCGGGTACTTCCATCTGGCCCCACTTTGTAACCAGGACCTCCGGCTTCGACAGGCGTTCCAATGCCTTTTACCCAGTTGGATATCGGAAACTTCCACCTCCCAGCACTTTGGAATGCACCATTAAGGGACAAGACACTATATGTCTTATGTCGCGTTTCCACTACGTGGTACCGGCTCGCCTCAACTTGGCCTTTTTGCATTTCCACTATGAAAGAGGACCTGGAGTCTGGTACTCAGTAGTAGTTTTTTGGTATCACCTCCACCGAGGTTCCAGGACTGGGGACCAGATACTAAAAGGTGACGAGTAAACACTGCAGACCACTGATTGGTCAGAGTTGTCTCTGTGACCCGCCGTTTTACAAAAAACAGATGCGGAAGTTTACAGTAAATGTAGCGCAGAGGCGATTTCTCTCAGACTGCAGTGGAAGCTCGGCTTCCCCTAAAATTACGAAAATTAAATGTTCAAATCTGTTCGGTTGTGTTGACATTTCATTGACTCCAAATGTGTTAGAACACGTTCATCTCACAGACGAGTTCATTCAGAATCACCTTTTTCCCAAATCAACAGACTGGATGTTGTTCACTTCTCCTCCATTCCCGTGTCTGTGTTTTCTCCTCCATCTCTGCTCAGTGCATTTGTCCGTAGACGCTCAGCGTCCATGCACTTCAATGGGACTGAGTGGAACTGGTTTTTTCATTGACTCTAAACTGGGTGCTAATTGGATAAATGCCACCATGTTGTCCCGCCCCTGGATGCTCAGTGTCTCTGGGGGTGAATGGAGCTGTGGACGGAGCTCGACCGGGCTGGATGCTGGGATTCCATGCGCTGATTGGAGGATCAGTTGAAAAGCTGAATCCCGTTTGATTGACAGCTATTTTCAGATCTGCTCCTTCACTGACACAGTTCAGTTTAATACCGTCACACATTCTGCTGTGAAATCACAGAAACCACTACAAAATGACTTGTTCATTTCTTGCACTGTAAATAAAACACACTCATTGTACTTCCTTGTTTCAATTTAACATAATTTCAGCATTTTCTTGTTTACTTGGTACGATAAGGTCACTGAGTATTTTCTTAAAAAGGAATGGAGGGACAAATTTATGTTTAAATAACTTGACAGTTTTTTTGATGTAAGCCGACAATGAGCGTCCCCTGTCTGAAAGACCAGCAGCCGCCACTGGTGTAGCAGTAGGTTAATCCACATGATGACAGCCTGTAAAACTACACCATTCAGTCAGGAGATTCAGTCTCTGGTGGCTGACGTAAAAATTCAGCATGAGCTTGATGAGACAACACACAACGAACGAGTTTATCAGCAACTCCGAGCAGATGACACAGAAGTAATGCACCACATCGCTATGACATCCAGGTACTGTTAAGTGGGTAGTATCCTGTAATGGAAACAGTCTCCAGGAATAGACCTGGTACCCGGGTCGAGTCGAACCGGTTCCACATAATGGAAATGTGGCATTACAGTCCAGTGCATGTCTTCACATCAGTGGTACCTTTATGATTTGTGAATCGGTCCAAGGCTTCCTCCCAGTGTAATACAGTTCCGTTTGTGAATGCAGGGGAATGACTCCTTCAACCTTCACTGAGCCCAAAGGAAGCCTCATGTGAACCTTTTCCAGAGGTCTTCTCCAGGTTTGACAGCATATGGGATGGACCATCACTCAGCTGATGTGTGGAGGGTGCTCAAACCAGTCAGTATTCCAGTCTTTTTTGAAACTAGACTCTGCTCTGGACCAAAGATCAAACTAACTTTGAGCTGTTCTGTTTGTTGTAGGACTTTTCCAGAGGTTTTCCACCGTCAGCCCAGCCCAGATGGTTCTACCACCTACAGATGTGCCATGATGGATCAGATGACAGATTGTTAAGCTTAGGTTTGAATAATTAAATTGTGCACCATGAACATCAAATATCCAAATCTCTTCTTTTATGTCTTTGACGAACATCGTCATCATTTATTTGTTGAAGTCTTCCCTCCATCCTAAAGGACTAACCCTCTCCTGGATGTTGCTTTGGTACCATTTGATCACATCAACAGTCGAACAGCATAAATATCACAGTCATTGATGACGATCTGTCCAACGAGCATGAACCATGTATTTTCATCAGAAGCTTTAAAGACTTTTAATGTTGACAGGACATTTATGAAGGTGTTTTATTCTAGTTTTATTGAGTCAGTTCTTTTATCTGTTGGTTTGGTCGACTCACCATCAAAAACAAAAACAGACTTCAGTCCTGAATGACCCCAACTGGTTCTGAATGAGCCCGGTCAGTTCTCAATGACCCCGGTCAGTCCTGAATGAGCCCAGTCAGTCCTGAATGACCCTGGTCTGTCCTGAATGACCCTGGTTGGTTCTGAATGACCCGGTCAGTCCTGATTGACCACACCCACCCTCTACAGGTGGAGTTCCCACTGCTTCAGTCTGGTCCACCTTAACTACATAACTGGACCGATAGACATAAGAGCTCTTTTATTCCAGTTGTTATCAGGTTCCTGGTAGTATGTGATTTGTGTTTTTAGCTTACCGGCCGACAGGCTGTAAGCTATTGTCGTCATGCAGTGTCTGTCGGCGTCGTCTGTTGTCGTCTGTCGTCCATTACAAAAACTTCAATTGTCTTCTTCCCCAAAACTCCAGTTCCGATTGACTTCAAACTTGGTATACAGCTTCTGTATGATGATGTCAACAAAAGTTAGTGAAATTATTTGGATCCGGATCTGATTCTGGATTTGATGCGACTTTGAAAAATTTCCCCATTATAAGAGATAGGAAGTGGATGGATGCAGTAAGTCAGTAAATATAAATGATCTCCAGTGTAAATTTCTCCAGTCCAGCCCTGATGGGGAGATGACCCAAACATAATGTCCACAGGCTGATCAGGATCTTCTTCTGGATCTGGAACTGATGGAAAATTTAACATGGGCTCTTATGGGGAAAAAATTTCAATCATCGTCTTCTCCGAAACTCCAGTTCTGATTGACTTCAAACTTGTTATAAAGCTTCTGTATGATGATGTCAACACAAAGGATTGAAATTATTCTGATCCGGATCTGATTCTGGATTTGGTGCAACTTTGAAAAATGCTCCCATTATAAGAGATAGGAAGTGGATTGAATCAGTAACTGTTACTGTTAAGTTACTGTATGTTGTAACTATGTGTTGTGCTGCCTCTTGGCCAGGACTCCCTTGGAAAAGAGGTTCTTAATCTCAGTGGGATTTTCTTCCTGGTTAAATAAGGTTAAATAAAATAAAATAAAGTAAGTATCAATGATATCAAGTTGGAATTTGATTTTTTAACAGATCTGACTGGAATATGACCAAAACATGGGCTATTTTTGTAATAGAATAAATACACAGAACTGGGTGAGAATAAATGGCATCTGGATACATTTCCCAAAGCTTTTAATTTGGCCAGTAAGCTACAGGGCCATTGGTCCGATTTTTATATTTGTTTTTGATGTGTGTACTTACTGCTGGATGTGCTTAAGGGATAATAAAGAACCTTGAACCACCTGTTGTTTCATATTTGCCCTAAATCACGCCTTCCTGAGTTTTTCTTGAATGTGTTTCAGTTCAGTGCTGAACGTATATTTACAAAAGAAAGGGAGTCGACTAAACTTCAGTTTATATATGTTGTGTTTATATATCAACAAAGTGCATTTAAACATGGCTGTTCAGTTTTTTATTTTCCATTTTCCACACATCGGGGTTGGTACACGCCAAACTGGTCAGGAAGTAGTCGTGACACATCCTGACTTTGACAGGAAGGACCAACCCAACACCTGTCATTTGTGTCAACTACTGCTTCGACACAACTGGATCTGTATAGAAGTTTTCTAATAATAAAAAATAATAATAATGCATCACACTTGTACAGTGCCTTTTTGGACACTCAAAGATGCTTCTATACCACAGGTGTCAAACATGCGGCCCGGGGGCCAAATCTGGCCCACCAAAGGGTCCAGTCTGGCCCTTGGGACGAATTTGTGAAATGCAAAAATTACACTAAGATATTAACAATCCTTTTAGTTCAGGTTCCACATTCAGACCAATTCAATCTGAAATGGGTCAGAGCAGTAAAATACTATCACAATCACAAATACTAAATAATGACAACTGCAAGTGTTTCTCTGTGGAAATGTAAATATTTTCATGTATTTACACTAAAACAAAGTACAAGTTTGCAAAAAATGCGAATAACCTGAAATATTAAAAGTACAATGTTAACAATATTCTGCCTGTTACTCAATGTTTTGTCAAATCCAAATCAAATCCAATTTTATTTATATAGAGCCAAATCATAACAAAAGTTATCTCATGACACTTTACATATAGTGTGTGTTTTGTGTGTTTGTAGATCCACTGTGATGTAAGTTATAATGTACATGTGTAAATGATAAACTGAGGCAGAATATTGTTAAATTCTGCTTATTTTTTCTGTTTGTTCATGTTATTCACATCTTTTGAAAGAATAGTTTGTAGATGTAAACCTGTTCATAATTTAAATTAACTTGTTTTGCTCTAAAACATAGAGAAAAGTTTGGAGTTGACATTATTTATATATTTTTATGTTATTATTTTTCTGGTCCGGCCCATTTCAGATCAAATTTAGCTGAATGTGGAACTGAACTAAAATAAGTTTGACACCCCTGATCTAAACGGTCAAGCCTTTTAAGGAAATGTCACGCAAACTTTGAAATGAAGACAATGAGTCGTTTCTTTGTACTTATATTTTATTAATTTTCACCGCACATGTTCAGGGAAACACATGTCATAATGAATTTGTTACATGAATATCTATTGCACTATAGATATCTGTTATTTAAAAATACTTGTTATGAGATGGAATTAGACTGGCATGGCACCAATATAAATCTTATTTTAATAATAGAGTTTGGCATGTTACTTTTAAAATCGGATATATCAAGACACAGTGGGCACACATCGTTTACAGTACTCAACACTTAAAACCCCAGAGCAAACAAAACAGGAACCCGTCGATTGGTTTACAGCAGATAGTGTGAGCCACTAACATGGTCTCCTGAAGGCAAACGGAGAGCTTCCTTTGAAGGAGATTAGCCTTCATCAGACCAGTTATCAGTGATGGATGTGACAGAGTGATAACCACAAATTCAATATAGCAGCTTTGTGAACGTCTTTATCAAAGCCAGGACCAGAACATGGCGTGGGTGGAAACTGAAGACAGCGACTATGGGCTGGAATGGGTCTGATTTCAGTGTGTGGGTTTGAAAGCTAAGCCCTATTAAAGTTCTGAAGGATGGAAGCTGGACCGATCACTAGCCAGGTTTCCATGATCCTCAGAAATGCACAAAATGTAAATTGCGCAAGAGAAAACTGGTAATGGAAACGCCGAAATGTTGCAAAAACTGTCAAAGATCGCAAAGAACTTTTTATGCGCTCATGAGGTGGTTTTTGAGACATTTCCATATGGAAGTATACAGAAACTAGAAGCACTCAGACAGCGCAGACCTCCGCCAAGGCAGATCAGTGCCCTGGATTTGGATGAAAATTTCAGGAAATGTTGATACTGGCACAAGGAACAAATGATTAAATTTTGCTGGTGACTGGGGGGTGGGGGGGGGGGCTACTGATCTGCCTTGGCGGAGGTCTGCACTGTCTTTTTAGAAAAGCACTCGTAGAGCGCAGACCTCCGCCAAGGCAGATCAGTAGTCCCCCCCACCCCACCCACGATCACCACCAAAACTTAATCATTTGTTCCTTGTGCCAGTGTCAACATTTCCTGAAATTTTTATCCAAATCCGTCCATAACTTTTAGAGTTATCTTGCACACAGACAGACAGACAGACAGACAGACAAACCAACGCTGACAAAAACATAACCTCCTTGGTGGAGGTAATAAATACATGTGGCCCCGGTGGTCCTGCTCAGTCCAGTGGTCTCCCCTATGACCCTGTACTCAGAACAGGTGGGTCTAGTGGTTCTGTACAATAGACATTGGCTTTAGTGGAGGAACTGCTTCCCCAGGGCAGGACCAGTCTGGGGACACCAGAGGGTTCAGAACATCACACAGTTCAGTAAACGGTACCCGGGTCACTGGGAAATCCACAGCTGGTTTTTGAATTCCTGCTGTCCAGTTGTGTCCCATAAATCCATGGTGCCATCGTGTCCATAAATGTGGACTTTTCCTTGGTCCAGTTCTGCGTTCCCTTCTTCTGTAGTTGAAGACAGTTAGTGCAACCCAGGAGGTTCTGATCCAACTGAGGCTAAACCAGAACCAGATGGACCCACACTACAGTGGACACACCAGGAGGTTCTGATCCAACTGAGGCAAACATCTGCTGTAAACCAGAACCACTACACAACTAGACAGGACTGGACCACAATGAACACATGTGGACAGACGGGACTGGACTAGAACCACACAGCAGAACCAAACACTGTTCAATGGAAACACCTACAAGGACAAACTGGACCAGGTCCAAACTGGACCAACTGGACTGGGTCCAAACTGGACAAATATGGATTTTATTTTGTGGAAAACTCATGGAAACCCAGCTAGTGATGTTTTTTATGAAGAGACAAACTACGAACGCCTGCTCCACAGTGACTTCCTGCCTGGTTGGAATGCTCCACACATGGTTCATGGTTCCACAGACTGGAACATGTGTCACATTTAGTTAAAGTGGAATACTGTGTCGACTGTGGTGTGAGGACTCCAATAACAGAAGGGTCAAACCAGGTGAAAACTAAGACTATCAGTAGTCTTGGCATTTGTATAATTCCTTCTTTAAGACTTAGTCTAAGAATAAAAACTTTGTACTATCCAGATACAGAACTAAACTGTCAACATCACTCAGTTTGAACTAAAGTTAGAGGAAACTACTTCAAATACACATAAATATAAACATCCCCTCTACTTTTCTTCCACTATATTTCAGATGATAATACAGATTTTTGCATTTATAATCTAAAAGCTGTTGTAAATAGTAGTAAGCTGTAGTAGTACTTGTGATTAATTTGAGGTTGAGGAAGATGACACAGGTCCTCTGTTGTCTGACCTATACCACATACCCACAATGCACTGCAGCAGCCGCCTTAAAGCTGCACTGTTCTTCTGTCACGGATCAAAGACCCAATGTCCCATCAGTGGTGTTCTGACGTCGCACTAAGGTGGACCTTTCCATCACACTGGGACCAAATTCAGTATCCAAAATGTTCCTGTTGACTCGACTTTTGAATCAATCATTAGGAATGTAGCATCAAATGACACTGGGTCCAACAAAAACCAGATCCATGGAGCTACAAATACTGACCTCACACTTTCTCGAGGCAAATTTGCATTCCAAGATGGTGTTTGTTCCTTAGTCATGACGTGTTGGACTTTGTTTTGTTCCTCCAGTGCAGAGCAGATCTATACTGAGCTGGTCTGTGGACTGTTGAGCTACTTTTAGCCAATGATTCAGTAGGAGTTATTACCCCGCCCCCCGAAGGGAGGCAAGGGGTACTGTTTTTGGTTCGGTTTGTTGTTTGCCAGAGGGCAAACATATTGGTCAGTTCATATGTCTGTCTGTCTGCACTCTAGCAGTCTCATTTCTATCATTACTGATACTAAACCATGTCCTAATGTTCGTCCATATTCTCTTGTCGACCTTTTTTCTAATATTAGGCCAAAGTTCAACAAATGGATATTTCACCATAACTTCCATCAAAATCATCATATCAACTTCAAACCAAAGCCAAATTGTGCATTTTTTTCATTCTCTATCTGATGGTATGTATCATGACATCATAAGGGCCATGGCTTCGTTAGCGCCCTGGGGTAAATATTGGGGGGGAGCAGTAAAGTCAGTTTTATGACATTTCTAAAGGCTGTAATATCGTCAGTATTCATCCGATCAAACCTAAATTTAATATGTAACATCTCCGTTCAAGTCCCTTCAAATATGCCAAATTTCACAGCTCTAGGTTGTATGACTTCCGGTTACTATGGTAATGTATGCAAAATATGTTTATCGTTAATAACTTCCCTTCTTTTTGTCGTAGTGATTTCAAACTAATGTCGAATTAATTTGAATTCATTTCTCTATCCATTACCGACCTCATTTGTTACACACTTATCTAGAGATTTTGAGTAATTGGCATCTAAAGTGACCAGGGGTCAAGCGCTTAATTTGCATATTCACAAACAACTTCTATCTTGAAAACTCAGACGGATATAACTAACTTTGTATTATCGAGTTATAAAAAGTCAGATGTGGTCTTTCATTTGGTACCAATTTTGTTGACCTTCAATGACCCTGAAAGGTCAAACTCAAGGTCATGATTTTCAAAATACCCAATATTTGACCATAACTCCCTCAATTTTGCAGAAAAACCAATTAGTATCAGATTAGAAAGTGTGAAAATATCAGCCAGAGTTCTCTTTCAAAGGCCTCCGACAAACGTACTGACTGTGACAGTTTCATTTATTTGTTTTTGTTTGTTTGTTTGTTTAAACTTTTGCAGCAAAACCATTGGTTGAATTCAAACCTAATTGGGTTTATAGATTACCACTGACCCAGAATACATGTGGTTACATTTTGGGAAAAGTAGGTCAAAGTTCAAATTTTTTATGAATTTTTAAAATCTTTTTTTTCCCCATTTAATTATAAAAGGGCAAAATGTATCTATGCTGACAGCAGCACATGCATAGACATGATGACATCAGCTGGACTGATGCCAAAATAAGATACAATACGTGTGAGGGGCGGGGCTTGTTGTGTCTGGAACCACTTTACCCAAGTGGCTAACATAGAGTGATACTGGGAAAAGATGGTAATCTGGTGTTAATAATAATAATAATAAAAATAATAAATGGTGCCCTGCACAACAAACTCCGCACCTTGCACATATTTCACCCATTATAAGTAAATGGGAAGATTTTTTTAAAAATCATAAAAAATTTGAACTTTGACCTACTTTTCCCCTAAATGTAATCACATGTATTCTGGGTCACTGGTAATCTATAAACCCAATTAGGTATGAATTCAACCAATCGATTGGCTGCTAAAGTGTAAACAAACAAACAAACAAAAAATATGGAAGTAAATCTGTCTCATCAGATTTTGAATTATAAAAGCCACTGAATTTCTAGCACTGAATTTTTTTGCACTGAAATGAAGTATCTGAATTTTTTCAGTGTCACATGACTAACCTAACACAACTTGATTGGCTGGCTGGCTGGCTGTTTTACTTGAGATAGAATCGATTGCTTATCCTTGGTGTCCCGGATGTGTGACCTGAATTTTTTACGTCTGAATTTTTTTGCATTTGAGTTTCTTGCTTTTCTGAATTTTTTTCGTCTGAATTTTTTTATTCTAAATTTATGAACATAGTAAAATTGAGAGGCAAAAAAATTCAGATACTTAATTTCAGTGCAAAAAAATTCAGTGCTAGAAATTCAAAGGCTTTTATAATTCAAATTGGATGAGACAGATTTACTTCCACAAACAAACAAACAAACAAACAAACAAACAAACCAAACCAAAAACAATCCCCTTGTCTCCCCTTCAGGGGGCGGGGTTAAAATAATTTGGCGACAGCATGTGATGGAAACGGGCTGAAATAAGTGTACTGTGGGTTATTTGGAAGTGTCTCCAGCTCATCCTGTTTTCTGTATAAGTCTGTTTTTCTGTGTCACCACTGGTTTAAAGCGGTTTAAAGCAGTTTAATCCCAGCTGAGGTGTGTGAGCCGTACATCTGGACACCTGCAACACCTCTGCAGTACGACGCTGGAGCTGCAGAATGAAGACGTCCACTCACTTCCTGTCTGTGTCACTCTGTTCTCGACTATCTGACTCAACCTTCTGCAGAAACTCAGAGACCAAAGACAGAAACTAGTGCTCAGTCTTGTTTCAGACTGAAATCTTCAGGTGTGTCAACATGTTCTGCAGCAACGACGACAACACCAGGACACTTAAACCACAGCTGCTTCAAAGACACTCAGTATTATTCTTCATTGTTTCATTATCTTGATTTGATGATTAATAATTAACTAGAAAAAACAAAGTTAGTCAGAAATTGACTTAAATTACTTAGAAATACTGGTGAATAAAGAGTAGAATAAAGTTGTGACATTGCCTTTGTAAAAAGGAAGCCTCCAGAAAAGAAAACTGACCCCCTAACTTATCACACCATGTAAAAGTTCCATTTCCAGAGTGTAGTTGTTACTTTGGACCTTGTTGTTTCAGCCTGTATCGCAGCTCGTTAAGTCAAAGCACAAACGCAGGAGTTGGAGTTCAACAGGACAGTCCCACCAATGTGTGTGTGTGTGTGTGTGTGTGTGTGTGTGTAAGCTAAGGCTAGTAGCCAGGGGTGTAAGAAAATATCAGTATCGCAATGTATCGCGATATTTCACTTCACGATACTGTATCGATATTAAAAAGTACTGAATCGATATTTTTAGGTATTTATTCAAATGCAGACCTGGCAGAGGTTCATTTTTGTTTTTGTTTTTCCAGCTCTTTTATTTCTATATTCACATGCGTATTTTCTTTGGTTGTTTGTTTACTACAAAAGTACTATTGTGATATCGCAGGTCATACATGTAGTTTTTTTGAAAATGATAATGCTGTTTTGTTAAATAATGGATAATTCAAGCATCCTAAAAGCACTTTTCACTGTCTGAAAGAGGCAAATGCTTATTTATTTATTTAATTTTTTTTATTGGGAATGCACAAAAATAATGTTCTGATGTTGGATGATTCGAAGAATGTACACTATGTATTCTTTTCGCAATAGAATACGAACATTTAAGCAGGATCTGAAACTGTAATGTCTGTAAAATATTATTTATTTATTTGTGGGGTTTTTTTTTGTACTGGTTAAAGCCACATGTTAAATTTTATTTATACAAATGCTGCACTATAAGTTTTTCCAGAAAATAATCTTTTAAAAAAAGAAACAAAAACAAATATCGCCTTGTTAACAGTATCGGGATAAATCATGATATTTCACTTCACGATACTATATCAATATTAAAAAGTACTGAATCGATATTTTTAGGTATTTATTCAAATGCAGACCTGGCAGAGGTTCATTTTTGTTTTTGTTTTTCCAGCTCTTTTATTTCTATATTCACATGCGTATTTTCTTTGGTTGCTTGTTTACTATAAAAGTACTATTTTGAAATCGCAGGTCATACATGTAGTTTTTTGAAATTGATGCTGTTTTGTGAAATAATGGATAATTCAAGCATCCTAAAAGCACTTTTAACTGTCTGAAAGAGGCAAATGTTTTTTGTTTTTTTTTTAATTGGGAATGCACAAAAATAATGTTCTGATGTTGGATGATTCGAAGAATGTACACTATGTATTCTTTTCGCAATAGAATATGAACATTGAAGCAGGATCTCTAACTGTAATGTCTGTAAAACATTATTTATTTATTTGTTTTTTGTTTTTTTTTGTACTGGTAAAGCCACATGTTAAAACTTTATTTATCCAAATGCTGCACTATAAGTTTTTCCAGAAAATAATCTTTTAAAAAAAGAAACTAAACAAAAAATACTGCCTTGTTAACAGTATCGTGATATATCGTATCGTGATTTGTATTGTATCGTCAGATTCTTGCCGATACACAGCCCTAATTTGGAACAATCCTTCTGTCCTCAATATTTGAACCAAACTGTTCTTCCTCTGATTAACCTGACAGTCATAGACATGGACAGCCTGGTTCTGGTTCTGGTTCTGGGTCTGGTTCCGTCTTTGTGTCTGGCGTTCACATTATTCTGCTGGAGGATGAATGATCCAGATCTGTGTCCTTTTTCTTTGTAACATTTGTACTTGGCCCATACGGTACGGTGGTTACAAATGAGACTCCAAGTTGAATATAAACTTATGTGAAAGAGCAGTGAGGAAATAATCTTTGAAAAAAAGAAACAAAACAAAAAATATTGCTTTGTTAACAGTATCGTGATATATCGCGATATATTGTATTGTGATCCTGGTACTGTGATTTGTATTGTATCGCCAGATTCTTCCCAATACACACCCCTACTAGTAGCGTTGACTTACTCCACAACCTGAACGGTAGTATTTGGTGATAAACTCCTGTTCCGTAGGTGATAAATATGGTGTGTATTAGAGCTGCAGTTTCTCTGGGGTAGACAGACGTACAGTACATACACAGAAATGAACAGGCATTCATTACTGGGCTGATGAAGTGGCTCAACATAGCTTTGTTTTCTGTTTTTTTTCTTTTCTTTTTTTTTTTTGGCACAGTCAGTAGTCCGCATCAGTGCAGCAAGTGAGCAGATCCCTGAGCAGGAACACAAAACCACTGAGTGAGAGAAAGAGCCAGACGCCGCCTCTGCTTCAACTGTTTCACAGCTGCTCCTGTTCTGGACACGAAGACTTTAAAACAGTGTATAATGAGACAGCTTCATCGTCTAATTAACTATTAACGACGTTTCTGCCGCTGCGGATGGATCAACGCAGCAACATTCATATAATATTACCGGCTAATAATTTGCAAAAGCTCCTGAGAACACGTTAATCCGCTGCATAATTCATCTGTGCATGAGTCTCACAGCTGATCAGCATTTACAGGGTTGGCTTTGGGTTTTTGTCATTTCACTGCGGTTCCGTTCACACTAATATTCGACATGTTCGGTTTTCTGCGGTGGCCCAGAGGTGCAACAGCCCAAAAAATGATCCACTATAAGAAAAAAAAAGAGAACAGCCCAAAAAATTATCCACTATAAGAAAAAAAGAGATCAGCCCAAAAAATTATACACTATAAGAAAAAAGAGAACAGCCCAAAAAATTATCCAGTATGAGAAAAAAAAAGAGAACAGCCAAAAAAATTATCTATATATGAAAAAAAGAGAACAGCCCAAAAAATTATCCACTCTAAGAAAAAAAGACAACAGCCCAAAATATTAGCCACTATACAAAAAAACAGAGAACGGCCCAAAAAATTAGCCACTATATGAAAAAAAAAGAAAAAAAAAACAGCCCAAAAAATTATCTACTATAATAAAAAAAAGAGAACAGCCCAAAAAATTTGACACTATCAGAAAAAAGAGACAGCCCAAAAAATTTGCCACTATAAGAAAAAAAGATAACAGCCCAACAAATTAGCCACGATAAGAAAAAAAAAAAGAGAACAGCCCAAAAAATTAGCCACTATAAGAAAAAAAAATGTCATCCACCTTTTCAGTTAAGGTGGATGATGTGGCTAATGCTAAGGAAGTAACCCACCGGAAGTGGAGGTCAGTGCGCTGTTTTTCGCTATTTTTAATAAGGTATAGTGGATCATTTTTTGGGCTGTTCTGTTATTTTGTTTTTTTACAGTGGAAAAATTTTTGGGCTATTCTCCTTTTTTTTCTTACAGTGGATAATTTTTTAGACTATTAGGTAATTTTTGGGGCTGTTGCACCTCTGGGCCACCGTTGTTATTCCCATGCATGACCAATGATTGTACAGGATGCTGCAGATCTTTACGTGGCCTGATTTCTGCTCTCACCAGCGGTCGTGGTTTCTGCTGTTTAAGTGAAGAATTGTTGCTGGAATCTGTCAAAGCCTTTAGTTTCACAGCGTAAAGATAGATGCATGAAGAAGAAGAAGACCTTTCTGTTGTCTATTTGCATTGATGTCCCTGGGGATTGAGGCAAACATAAGCGATCAATAGTTACATATTATGTTCTAACTATGGCATAAAAACCCAAACCATCAAGACGGATCGTCACATAGGCAGCGATGGTAGAAACGAGCGTCAGCAGAGCGAGAAAATACAGACCATACTTTTACAGATAGAAGCACAAGCCTTTGTCTTGGCAAACTGTCATATGCAACTGGACTATGCAGTTCCACTGAGCTCCCTTTGCCCTCATGATAATGGAGATCTAGTGTAACACCTTGTTCACATCTTTATGCTGGGTACCATTTACAGCAGATGGGTATCATTCTGTCCCTGTCAGCCATGCTTCCCAAACGGACTCCACATAACGGACCCAGAGCTGGACGTCACTGCTGTCTGCAGTCAGTGACTTTAGAGAACGTAGAATGCCACGTTTCCACTACGTGGTATCGGCTCGACTGGACTTGGCCTTTTTGCGTTTCCATTACAAAAAAAGAACCTGGAATATGGCACTCGGTGCTAGTTTTTTGGTATCACTTCTGCCAAGGTTCCAGGACTGGGGACCAGATACTAAAAGGTGGTGTGTAAACACTGCAGACCACTGCCGTTTACAAAAAACAATGCGGAAGTTTACAGTAAATATGTCGGTAGGTTAATCCACATGATGACAGTCTGTAAAACTACACCATGGTTTGTCGAGGAGGTTCAGATGTAAAAATTCAGCATGAGCTTGACGAGACAACACGCAACGAGCGAGTTAATCAGCAACTCTGAGCAGACGACACGGAAGTAACGCACCACATCGCTATGACGTCCAGGTACTGTAAAGTCAGTAGTATCCTGTAATGGAAACGGTCTCCAGGAATGGGACCTGGTACCAGAGTCGAGCCGAGCCGAGCTGAGCCGGTTCCATGTAGTGGAAACGCAGCATAAGTGACCACCACCTTTAAAATGTTGGAGAAGAGATGAGTTAAGGAGCAGTTGTGGGTACGATGACCAGGGCCCAATCCCAATTCACCCCTTGGCCCCTCCCCCTCCCTTTTGCACATTCACATGAAGGGGGAGGGGTGTCCCAATTCTCAATGAGTCAGAAGGGAGGGGCTAAGGGGAGGGCTGTTTGACCCTCTGATCGCAGATTTTTCAGGACCACGCTACAAACAGAGGGGTAGCAGAAATTTATTTTTATTTTTTATTTTGGTTGGGATCTGGTCACTCTGATGGTGGATCATACTGTGTTTTATATCCTGGTGGATAGGGATGGGAATCGAGAACCAGTTCTTTTTGAGAACCAGATCCCAGTAGCTCGATTCCTTGGAATCGTTTGCCTGCCTGCTTAAATATTCTGCTTATGGATTCTGCCTCCGTTGCACATGCGTGATGACGTTACACGTACACTGCATTGTTTTGGTCAGAACGTAGCCAACATGGAGTTGAGGCAGAAACAGTCTAAACAGACAACACCGGGTCCAAACAGACAACACTGGGTCCAAACAGACCACACCAGGTCTAAACAGACCACACCAGGTCCAAACAGACCACACCAGGTCTAAACAGACCACACCAGGTCCAAACAGACCACACCAGGTCCAAACAGACCACACCAGGTCCAAACAGACCACACCAGGTCCAAACAGACCACACCAGGTCCACTGGAACACTGCCAAAGCTTCCATTTCTTCTAAAGGGTGGAATCCCTCCAATCTGTTCAAACATTTGTCCACAGCATGTGATTCATTTGATTTGATACTTAGCGGCGCTTGTGAATCTAGCGGCAGAGTGAACACCAGGCCGTCATCCGGGCCCAGTTCTGGTTCCGGTGTGGGCAACAAGCATCGTATCCCCTCAAATACAAGTTTCCGAAGGTAGGGGAAAGGAAATGAGGTGCACAACAACAGGAGACGGGCCGAGTCAAACCGGTTCCACATAGTGGAAATGCAGCAATAGAGGAATTAGTAAAGAGTCTGTAGTTGCAATTTCACTGTACGCCACCCCCCCCCCACCCCCCCGAACTGGGCCTGGCATCATCATAGCTGTACATACTGTATATGTTATATTTTCTGTGCAGAGATGGAAATATAAAAGACTGTTAATGCAAACACACCCGTTTGTTCTCTTTTATTCCCTCAGCCAATGAGAATTGATAAGGAATCGGATCGATGAGCAAAATCGATAATGCAATCGAAATCGTTAAATTCTTATCGATTCCCATCCCTAGTGGTAGAGTTTCCAGTGTTTTACTATGACGCTCTGGGGAGGAAGCATGACATGGCATGAAAGAGGAAAAAAAAGAAAAAGAAAACACAATAAACAAAGCTGTGAACAAGGCGTAATTACATCGTCTGATACCATCTGATAAAAAGATGTGAGAAACTGCCTTGTTGGAGGAGGAGATGCTGAGACACAGTGATGTTCGAGAATGAGCTCTTGCTCATCCGCCTACTTCCTGTCAGAAAGCTGACACTTCCTCCCAGCGATGTTGGTCGACTCAGCTGCACTAATTATAGCACGAAGTCCGACCAAGTCTGCAGTATTCTGCCTCAACTGCAAAATTGTGCTTAGGAGTTGATGTCCTCAGTGTTAAGGCTTTGAAATCTCAATACCAGACGTTTTTTTTTAAGTACTTATGAGCAATATCAATAAAGTTTAACAAGATGAATGGTTAGATGTAAGAGCGGTACTAAAGGGTTACATATTCACAAACCACAATCAAGTCAATTTCAAAAGAAGGAAAGAAATGGTCAAAACAATTGGCCTGGTATTGGTGTATTTTTTGTTTAGTTTTTTAACCAACTCATAGGATATGTTTATCTTTTGAGTTAAAGATAAGGTTCGCAAAGCATTTGATTATGGCTAAATTTATATCAAACAAGTTAATTTATAGTTTTAATGATAATTAATGTAATTGGCTTTTCATTAAATGTAGTTTTCAGTGGCAGGTTTGTCGTGTTAATGCTGAAATAATGTATTGAATAATTGACTAGAGTTTTTTTGGGACGTTTGTATACTGTGACCATGGATTAAATGCTCTGTGAACCTAACCTTCAGAACAGTAGCTCCGTATCGTTTTCATCTCAGGAGCCATTCAGGATGGGGACGGGGTTAGCATTAGCATTAGCTGCAGTTAATGGAGCCACAGGGTCGCTGCAGCCAGCAGGAGCGACAGACCGAAGGTGGAGGTGAAGGACGCCGCCAGGAGCCCGCCGTCGTTCACCAGCCGGAAGGAGATGACCTCCACCTTGAAGCCGTCCTCAGTGGCCATGCAGCGGAACACGCCTTCCCTAAGGGGGGTGTCTATGGTGGGCCCCAGGACGCAGAAGTCCCCAGAGAACAGGCAGGGGTAGTCCAGGGCGCCCGACAGGTTGTCCTTCTCCCAACGGTACGTGGCGTGGAAGGAACGCACGGGGCATGGCAGGAACACACGGGTGTTGGACTGGATGATGACTTCTCTGGGAGAAGTTTTACGAAGCTTCAAGGCTGGAAGAAAAAAAAGACATTTAGAATAGAATAGAATAGAATAGAATTGTCATGGTCTGTGGCGGTGTGACCGCCGGCTCCTCCCTCTCCACTTACCTACGATCAGACCCACCTGTTGTGCGCCGCGCAGCTGCAGCACATCACCATTTAGCCTGTTTAAGGCTTGGTGCTGCAGTCGTGCGGCGCTGATCCATTGTCTCCTTCACCCGCTCAATAACCCGGACATTCATCTCTACGGACTCTGACTTCAACCCAGGTTTTTTTATTGTCCCTGGTTTTAGTTTAGTTTGTCTTGCTAAAACTGTTCTTTCTCTTCAGCACCGTGCATGTGAGTCCATTCCTTTTCCACCATCATGACACTTCCCCCTGACCCCCGACCCAACAGCATAACACTGAAGGTAACATTAAACATACTTACGTTAACATACAGGATGGAAGAAATTAAATCAGTCCAAAGTGAACCATGTGTTTGTTAGGTACACATTTAAAGGTTCAAACTCACTGCTTGTTGTTTTTCAGTGAACATTTCATGGAGAATGGAGTAAAACCCTGCTGGTGTAAATGAATGTATGCAGACCGCTGACACTGGAAATAAAGCCAATGTTACAGAACGTCACTGGTGACAGTTTCTCTGATGTCAGAGGAGACAAATGATGAGCTGAGGTTAGAAGTGGAACAGAGCCTTTGAAGAACAGCGAGCCTTGGTATAAAAAAATACAAATACAAATCTGCTCCCTGCGGGTTTTTTTGGATCCTGCTCAATTATATGATAATCATCTAGGTTTCTTGTCTGGTTTAATTAAGATCCACAGAGAGTGGGAGAGCGCAGATAAGGACTTACCAGCAGCTTCCCCACAAACGGAGGAGTTGGAATGGTCGAGGTTCTGAACCAGCGTCCTGTTGGACAAGAAGACACCAGACAAATGATTAGTGTTAAACAGTTTGACCAGTGGTTTATGATCCTCCAACCTGTTAGAAACAAATGAAAACATGAAAAGACACATGAGTCAGCACTGTCAGAGGACAAATATGGACGTTTACTGCAAATGGAAACAAGACCAGAGAACATTCAATCTATCATTTGGACACTTAGAGGTTCACAGCAGATGGAACTGAACCGTTAAAGCAGCGTCTGCCTTTGGTCCCAGATGTTTGTCCACATATGTCCCAGATGTTTGTCCACATATGTCCCAGATGTGTGTCCACATATGTCCCAGATGTTTGTCCACATGTGTCCCAGATGTTTGTCCACATGTGTCCCAGATGTTTGTCCACATGTGTCCCAGATGTTTGTCCACATGTGTCCATCCCCAGTCAGATCCTCCTCTCTCCTCCATTCGTCTGTCTGAATCTCTTCCCTCACAGTGAACTTCTTCGTAGATGACTCCATCACAAACACAGTCCACTGTTTTACACAACAAACCCAAACGGCTCTCGGACCAGTGCATTGTGGGAATGTGAGTTCGGTGCAGCGTCCGTTTGTCTGTCTGTTGGTGAGTGTTGAACCTACATGTGTCCTTTACCTCCATCCACCGACTGGACTCATTCTGGAAAACAGCCCTGGTGGACTGGAGGAGTTTACGCTGGAACCATCTGGAGCAATTTGGACCTGAATCTGTGAGAAACTGCCTTCGCTTGGTCACCATTCCCACAATGCACTGAGCCACAACATTTCCGAAAAGGCCCGAGTGTCGTTTGGGTTTGTGAGGTAAACCAGTGGACTGTGTTTGTGATGGAGTCATCTACGAAGAAGTTCACTGTGAGGGAGGAGATTCAGACAGACGAATGGAGGAGAGAGAAGGAGGATCTGACTGGGGATGGACACATGTGGACAAACATCTGGGACACATATGGACAAACATCTGGGACACATATGGACAAACATCTGAGACACGTTTGGACAAACATCTGAGACACATGTGGACAAACATCTGGGACACATGTGGACAAACATCTGGGACACATGTGGACAAACATCTGGGACACATGTGGACAAACATCTGAGACACATATGGACAAACATCTGAGACACATGTGGACAAACATCTGGGACACGTTTGGACAAACATCTGAGACACATGTGGACAAACATCTGGGACACATTTAGACAGATGTCTGAGACACATGTGGACAAACATCTGGGACACATGTGGACAAACATCTGAGACACATGTGGACAAACATCTGGGACACATGTGGACAAACATCTGGGACACATGTGGACAAACATCTGAGACACATGTGGACAAACATCTGGGACACATGTGGACAAACATCTGGGACACGTTTGGACAAACATCTGGGACACATGTGGACAAACATCTGGGACACATTTAGACAGACGTCTGAGACACGTGGACAAACATCTGGGACACATTTAGACAGACGTCTGAGACACGTGGACAAACATCTGCCTGATTCCCTGATCCACACCCACTTTCCAAGACCATATGTGATCGTACCCAGATGTGACGTTGTATCCGGGGGGGATGGGGATGCACTTCCTGCGGGCCCTGTCCCAGCCACAGTAGGGGTCTCTGGACAGGATGCACTCCCTGCACGTGTCTCCGTAACGTCCGCAGTCCGCCAGCGGCAGTCGTTGGACCTCCATAGCCGTGCCCACGTACAGGTGTCCCTACAGAGGAACAGATGCATAGAGTCTGTACAGTCTGGTCCCTTTGACGCCTCACTGTCACACCTGTCTGTGGCGTTTTCAACTATATCTGCCAGATACTGGAAGAAGGAAGGAATCTGACAACTGCCTTCACAATATTTCATAAACACCTTTTTTGCTAAGTGACATTTGGTAGTGCACAGGTGTTGTCAAACAAAGGCAGATGAATATTAATGAGGTTATCTACAGTTAAAGTTAGGCAGTCGTGTACCATTTAAAGCTACATTGTAAAGTGCAGGATATTGATAATATCAGTCGACTCCAGGGGTCTCAAACATGCGTCCTGGAGGCCAAATGCCTTGACAAAGGTTCCAATCCAGCCTGTGGGACGAATTTGCAAAGTCAAAAATTCCAGTCTTGAACTGAATTAAGCAAAAAAATAATAATTTTGCTTGAATTAAAGAGAAAATGTTGAATTAAGCAAAAAAAAAAAAAAAAAAAAAAAAAAAAATCTTCAATTAAGTAAAAAAAAAAAAAAAAAAAAATCTTGAATTAAGAAAAAAAAAAAAAAAATCTTAAATTTAGCAAAAAATCTTGAATTAACAACTTCAATTATTTTCTCTCATGGGATGAATTTGCAAAATGCAAAAATTCCACAGATTCATTTTAGTTCAGGTTCCACATACAGACCACCATGATCTGAAGTAAAATATCCTATAAAAAAATAATGGCTCAATATTTTCTTCTCAGTTTGATGTGAAGAAAATATTACATTATGTCTACAAATAATGACAACTTCAAATTTTTGTCTTTGTTTTAGTACAAAAAATAACATTAAACTCTGAAAATATTCACATTTACAAACTCCCCTGCAACTATAAAATGTGAATAACCTGAACAAATATGAACAACCTGAAATGTCTAAAGAAAATTCAGCACAATTTGAACTCTTTTCTTCCTGTTCCTCAGTGTTTAGTGTCTTTGTAGATCTGATCCAGAAAGCACATGGACTAATGATGAATTGGGGCAAAATATTGTTAAAATTGCACTTTTTAAAAAAAAAAAAAAAGAAATTTCAGTTTTTTCAAGTTATTCACATCTTTTTTGTTTAAATAGTTTATAAAAGTAAGTATTTTCATAATTTAATGGTTTTTTTTGCAATAAAACAAAGACAAAAGTTTGCAGTTTTCATTATTTATAGGTTATTATGCTTTTATTTGACTGGTAAGGGCCACTGGAAATGAAATCGGGCTGAATGTGGAACCTGAAAGAAAATGAGTTTGAGAGCCCTGATCTACTCTGTTGTACTGTTTAATATGAGATAGGCGTAGATTCATTAACATACACACACTATTGAAACTTTCACCACTTTCCCCAAATTCTGTCAAATACGTGGCAGGACAATAACAGCAGATCTAATTAGAATGAAATGTAAGGTCTTCCTTTGGTTTGTCAGGTATTAAAAAAAAAATTATATATACATATATATATATATATATATATATATATATATATATATATATATATATATATATGTATATATATATATATATATATATATATATATATATATATATATATATATAGACTGAGATGACTGCATTGTGTGATTTATTGAAAAAAACACGAACTTGCTATGTGTCCTCACTCGTCTGTTGTTTATTCAACGGCGGCCATTACAATACTCATCTCAACGACGCACATGCGTACAACAACTTCCTCTGGGACAGTATCAATCGATCAAACATGAAACATTGAACAAAACAGTGTATCACTTGTTTAAAATAACACCTTTAGTAAATGCATTAGGTTTCTAAACAAAATATGTAATGATTTTAATAACAACCATTTTAAATGTAATATTAAATGTATATAAACCTGTATTTTCCCTCATTAATTCAATATAAATGTAATTATACTGTACCTGTGTACTTCAGTACCAGTATATATAAATCTATAATAATACCTGAGAACAAATAGACGTCTTAATAACCCATGAAGAATTTCAAAGACATAATGCACTTTTAACCTACAAAAAAAAAAAGAAGAAGGCATTTTAACCTATCACAAATAAAGCATAAACATGATGTAAGGTGTGGTTTTCATTCCGTGTGTTCATCCAGAACATCTAACAAATGGTACAGAATAATTCAGTGGGTTCAGCTCTGAGTGACAGTGTTTTTGGATTCAGAAAATATGAAAACATAAATAATACACCCTTTCAAACTTTAATCCAATGTGTCCTCACACTGGTAGGTTGTATATGAACACATTTCAGTGTTCTCACTTGTTCTGTGATGTAGGTTTTATACACACACACACACATACACACACACACACACACACACACACAGATGTAGGAGGTGTTGTAATAAAAAGTGTAGACAGTGCAGTTCGTGTTTTCCATGCAGTGTCAGATGTGGCTGTTACCTTGTGGGAGTCGATGGCCATGTTCAGAACCGGACCCTCGTTATGGAACAGAGAATACTGGGAAATAATGAAGACGCCGTCACTGGTGTGAAGAACCTTCAGCACTTTGCCTTGTTCTGGCCAAGAAAAACAGCTTCATTTAGTTACGGATCAATAAACTGTGTGTGTGTGTGTGTGTGTGTGTGTGTGTGTGTGTGTGTGTGTGTGTGTGTGTGTGTGTGTGTGTGTGCGTGCGTGTGTGTGCGCGTGTCAAGGTTCTAATAGTTTTGGATTTTTCATTATAGTTTGGTTTTATTTAGTTTTGACTTTTTTTCTCTAATTCAGTTCGTTTTAATTCATTTTTCGAGCAGGTTTGATAGTTTTTTTTATTAGTTGTTATTATTTTCTAAATGCTTAGTTTTAGTTTAGTTTTAGTATTAATTTTAGTTTAGTCGTCTCTTTTCTCTTCTTCTCTGTCGTCGTATTCAAATCAATCCCAGACAGGACTCTGCTGCTTTAGTCTCCATGTTTCCAGGCAGAGTGGGGACCAGAAGACCAGAAACCACAAGTGAACACAAGTGACGGACCAAAAAGTGTCGGATGGTGCCAGCAGCTAAATTAATATTTAGCTTTATTATTTAAATTAATATTTATCCGTTTTAGTTAGTTTTGTAAACACACAATATGGTTTCAGTTAGTTATTGTTTTTTTCTTTTAATTATAGGCTTTATTTATTTCAGTAAACGAAAATGTTTTTTCAGTTCTAGTTTTTGTCATTTCATTTGTTAACGATAGTAACCTAACCTAAACTTAACTTAACTTAACCTAACCCCAACCCCAGCCTAACCTAACCTAACCTAACCTAACCTAACCTAGCCTAACCTAACCTAACCTTAACCTAAGCTAACCTAACCTAACCTTAACCTAACCTAACCTTAACCCCAACCTTAACCTAACCTTAACCTAACCTTAACCTAAGCCAACCTAACCTAACCTTAACCTAACCTAACCTAACCCTAACCTAACCTAACCTAACCTTAACCTTAACCTAACCCTAACCTAACCTAACCTAACATAACCTAACATAACCTAACATAACCTAAGCTAACCTAACCTAACCCACCCTTTCTACTGGGTCCAGTTTAGTCCTTTGTTGACCTCCAGTTTAACTCTGGTCCGTCTTTGTGCGTCCTACAGCTGGATTTGACCTCTGACCTCTGGAACCTTCCGTCTCCTTCCTCTTTGACAGTGTCCTCCTGTCCAAACACCGTCCTGTTGAAGCTCGTACATGGCTTTGGCGTCTGTTGGGTGTCTCAGGGGTTCTTTGGACTAAAGAACCTCCATGATTGAACTGTTTGGACCAGCTTTGCTTCTTCCACTGGTCGATCTGTCAACATGTTATTGAAGGAAATGGATTCTGTCACCACTTCCTGTTCCTTTCTTCTGTTTCTAAAGCTGCTTTCAGCCTCAGAGACTAAATGGTCCCGTGGCTCCTTTACCCCCCCCCATTAAAACCCTGACAGCTCCTGCGTCCAGTCCCAGAATGCACCATGCTCCATATCCAGGCTTATACAATACCCACTTCTCGTCCTTGTTCAGTGGATGATGGTGTGTTTTCCCGCACAGACCCTGCCCTCTGCCCACACGTTCTATTTTCCTCTAGTTTTGTTGTGTTGTCGTGTTCGGAACGTTTGTTGGGGACACGAACCTTTTGTCTGTGAGTTTGTATCTGTTACCTATAACAGCGTCCCTGAGTGGGGGTGACGCAGTCTAAAAACAAAGCTGCTGTTCTCACTGGAAAACAACAACAACAACAACATTTAAGACCCGCCTCAGGTCCATGAACAACTGCAGACAACGGTTTTACAGTTTTCACCAAACTGTGTACGACAGGGCTCTCAAACTCCTGTTCCTACAGGTTCCACATTCAGCCTGATTTGATCTGCAGTGGGCCGGACCAGTAAAATAAGAACAGAAGAACCTAGAAACAATGACAAGTCCAAAGGTTTGTCTGTTTTAGTGTAAAGAAAAAAACCCATGAAATTATGAAAATACTTACTTTTATGAACTATCCAAACAACCCCAACCCCTAACCAAACCTAACCTAACCAAACCTAACGTAACCTAACCTAACCTAACCTAACCAAATCTAAACTAACCCCAACCCTATCCTTACTTTACCTAATCTAACCTAACCTACCCTAACCCCAAACCAACCCTAACCTAACCTAACTTAACCTAGCCCCAACCCTAACCTAACCTGACCTACCCTAACCTCAACCCCAACCCTAACCTAACCAAACCTAACCTAACTGCAACCCCTAACCCTAACCTAACCCCAACCCCTAACCTAAACTAACCTAACCTAACCTAAGATAATCTAACCTAACCTAACCTAACCTGACCTACCCAACCTCAACCCCAACCCTAACCTCAACCCCAAACCTAACCTAACCTAACCCCAACCCTAACCTAACCTCAACCCCAACCTTAACCTAACCTAACCTAACCAAACCTAACCTAACCTAACCTAACCTAAGCTAACCTAACCTAACCTAACCCACCCTTTCTACTGGGTCCAGTTTAGTCCTTTGTTGACCTCCAGTTTAACTCTGGTCCTTCTTTGTGCGTCCTACAGCTGGATTTGACCTCTGACCTCTGGAACCTTCCGTCTCCTTCCTCTTTGACAGTGTCCTCCTGTCCAAACACCGTCCTGTTGAAGCTCGTACATGGCTTTGGCATCTGTTGGGTGTCTCAGGGGTTCTTTGGACTAAAGAACCTCCATGATTGAACTGTTTGGACCAGCTTTGCTTCTTCCACTGGTCGATCTGTCAACATGTTATTGAAGGAAATGGATTCTGTCACCACTTCCTGTTCCTTTCTTCTGTTTCTAAAGCTGCTTTCAGCCTCAGAGACTAAATGGTCCCGTGGCTCCTTTACCCCCCCCCATTAAAACCCTGACAGCTCCTGCGTCCAGTCCCAGAATGCACCATGCTCCATATCCAGGCTTATACAATACCCACTTCTCGTCCTTGTTCAGTGGATGATGGTGTGTTTTCCCGCACAGACCCTGCCCTCTGCCCACACGTTCTATTTTCCTCTAGTTTTGTTGTGTTGTCGTGTTCGGAACGTTTGTTGGGGACACGAACCTTTTGTCTGTGAGTTTGTATCTGTTACCTATAACAGCGTCCCTGAGTGGGGGTGACGCAGTCTAAAAACAAAGCTGCTGTTCTCACTGGAAAACAACAACAACAACAACAACATTTAAGACCCGCCTCAGGTCCATGAACAACTGCAGACAACGGTTTTACAGTTTTCACCAAACTGTGTACGACAGGGCTCTCAAACTCCTGTTCCTACAGGTTCCACATTCAGCCTGATTTGATCTGCAGTGGGCCGGACCAGTAAAATAAGAACAGAAGAACCTAGAAACAATGACAAGTCCAAAGGTTTGTCTGTTTTAGTGTAAAGAAAAAAACCCATGAAATTATGAAAATACTTACTTTTAGAAACTATCCAAACAAAAAAAAAAGTGAATAACCTGAAAAAACTGAAATTTCTAAAAAAAAAATCAGTGCAATTTTAACAATATTCTTCCTCCACTTCTCATTAGTCCATGTGCATTCTGGATCAGATCTACAAAGACACTAAACACTGAGGAACAGGAGGAAAAGAGTTCAAACTGGACTGAATTTTCTGTAGACATTTCAGGTTGTTCATATTTGTTCAGGTTAGTCACATTTTATTGTTACAGGATAGTTTGTAAATGTGAATATTTTCATAATTTAATGTTATTTTTTGCACTAAAACAAAGAAAAAGTTGAAGTTGTTAATTCAAGATTTTTTTTTGATAAATTTAAGATTTCTTTTTGCTTAATTATCTCTGCCCAGGAGGTTATGTTTTTGTCAGTATTGGTTTGTCTGTCTGTCTGTCTGTGTGCAAGATAACTCAAAAAGTTATGGACGGATTTGGATGAAAATTTCAGGAAATGTTGATACTGGCACAAGGAACAAATGATTAAATTTTGGTGGTGATGGGTGAGGGGGGGGGGGGGGGGCAGGCAATGATCTGCCATGGCAGAGGTCTGCGCTGTATGAGTACTTCTAGTTCAAGATTTTTTTTTGGCTTAATTCAAGATTTTTTTCACTTAATTGAAGATTTTTTTTGTTTAATTCAACATTTTTTCCTTAATTCAAGCTATTTTTTTTTTTTTTTTGCTTAATTCAATTCAACACTATGGAATTTTTGACTTTGCCAAAACATCCCACGGACCAGATTAGAACCTTGTGCTTAATTTTCTTTAGACATTTCAGGTTGTTCATATTTGTTCAGGTTATTCGCATTTTATTGTTACAGGACAGTTTGTAAATGTAAATATTTTCAGAATTTAATGTAATTTTTTGCACTAATACAAAGACAAAAATTTGAAGTTGTCATTATTTATAGGCATAATGTATTTTTTTTTTTTTTTTTTTTTACATCAAACCGAGAAAAAAATATGGAGTCATTATTTTTTTGTAGGTTATTTGACTGTAGATCATATTGGTCTGTATGTGGAACCTGGACTAAAATTAATCTGTGGAATTTTTGTACTTTGTAAATTCATCCCAGGGGCTGGATTAGAACCTTTGGTGGGGTACATTTGGCCCCCGGGCCGCATGTTTGAGACCCCTGCTCTAAGGTTATTGTATTCAAAATGACTAATATCTCCTAAAATATTCGTCCTATCAACTTGTCATTTTCACCAGTCTGTTCCTTTACTAAAAATACAGAAGTATGACAAACTGCAGCAGTCAGCTGTGTACGGAGTTAGTGTGAATCCCCAGACACACACACACACACACACACACACACACACACACACACTCACACAGAGGCTTTTATCATTTATATTCTTTCTGATTGAAACTGTCCTGAATGTCCTTTGGATGAAAATAATCTGAAATGAAAGCAGTAAAAATAAAAAATGCTCAAACTGAGGCTTTCTAAAATAGACTGTTCTGTCATGACAGGGACACTTGAGCTGGTGTTGAAGAAAGAATCCCAGTCTGACAGATACTGTAGAGCAGGGGTCTCAAACATACCTCCCAGGAGGCAAATGCATCCCGCTAAAGGTTCCAATCTGGCCCCTGGGATGAATTTACAAAGTGCAAAAATCCCACAGTCCAGGCTGTGGAACTCATTTTAGTTGCGGTTCCACATACAGACCAATATGATCTACAGTCAAAGATTAACAGCAGAAGAACCCACAAAAAAGAATGACTACAGATTTTCTTCTCATTTGATGTGGAAAAAAAAAAAAAAAATTACATTATGCCTATAAATTATGACAACTTAAAATTTTTGTCTTTGTTTTAGTGCAAAAAATAACATTACATTATGAAAATATTTACATTTACAAACTGTCCTGTAACAATAAAATGTGAAAAACCTGAACAAATATGAACAACCTGAAATGCACTGTAAAAAAAAAAAAATCTTTAATTTAACAGAATTTTCACTGTTTATTTTATAGATTTTTCCTGTATTTTTAAGATACAGGAAAATATCAATGAAATGAAAAAAACAGACTGTGATTTTACATGTCAAATGTAAAATAACATGAAAAAACTATAACTGTGAATAACCAAAAAATTTCCATTTTTTAAAAGGAAATTTTTTCTTTTTTTCACAGAATAATACAGTTAAAATACATTTGCAAATGTATCAGAAGTTCATAAATATTTCTGTTGTATTTATGAAATTAAACTGTTAATTTAAAGTTTAATACTGTAAAAAAAATAAAAAATAAAATAAAATAAAACGATAAAATTACTGACAATTAACCACAGAAGAAGTATTTGTTCTGTCTGTTTAACCAGACTTGTTTGTTAATTGACAAATATCTTGTGTGTAATTACAGGAGGTTTCACAACAAAAATGTTGAATAAATGTATTTTTGTGAATGTATAACATGTATAAGCACTGATAAACTGTCCAAATACAGTTTTAATCAGTGGATTGGACAACTGAGTCTCATTGAAAATTATATATATATATATATATATATATATATATATATATATATATATATATATATATATATATATAAAATTTGATTGTTTTAATACATGTAAATATTCTTAATTAAACATTAAAAAGTAAAAAAAAAAAAAAAAGCAAAATCTCATGTCAAGTTGGAGCAAAAAACTGTATTTTTATGATGGAAAATTACCATATTTTTTATGAGATGATTATTTTCCGTTATTTTGCAGTATTTTTTGGCACCCCAGCTGCCGGAATAATACCGTTGTTTTTTTATTTATTTATTTTATTTTTTTTACAGTGTATTTTCTGCCTGTTCCTCAGTGTTTAGTGTCTTTGTAGATCTGAACCATAATGCACATGTAGAAATGATAAGTTGAGGCAGAATATTTTTAAAATTGCACTTATTTTCTTATGAAATTTCAATTTTTTCAGGTTATTCACATCTTTTTTGTTTGGATAGTTTATAAAAGTAAGAATTTTCAAAATTGAATGTTTTTTTTTTTTTTGCACTAAAACAGAGACTAAAATTTGGAGTTGTCATTATTTATAGGTTATTCTGTTATTATTTTACTGGTCCGGCCCACTGGAGATCCAATCGGGCTGAATGTGGAACCTGAAAGAACAGGAGTTTGAAAGCCCTGGTGCAGATACTTTTATTATGGGCTGTTGGTCCCATCCTGCAGTACTCTGTCCGTTTATCTCCCAGAGGGACTCCACTGACACTATTAGACCGTTTGAACAGACCTACTTCAGTGTCTAATTAGGTCTGTCAACAGCGTGGATCCGCCCCCTTTTCCATGTTGGTCTGGAACAAAAGGGGGTCAACAGTTGAACTTTAGCAGATGACTGGGTACAGAATGTCCAGATCCAACAGGAGCCGACAGCATGTGTCGGAGGTCAAACCACAGATCCGACTCTGGGTTCAGTTCATAGTATCTCAGACAAACCCATAGAAGGTGTAGGTGGGCGTACACGTTTATCCACTTATCATGTCATTCTTCTGTCAGCATATATGCAATTAGGATATTAATCCCAGTGATGTGAAATTTGT
This sequence comes from Sphaeramia orbicularis, assembly GCF_902148855.1. Classification (NCBI taxonomy): domain Eukaryota; kingdom Metazoa; phylum Chordata; class Actinopteri; order Kurtiformes; family Apogonidae; genus Sphaeramia; species Sphaeramia orbicularis. The sequence goes on from NC_043972.1 coordinate 58,784,507, forward strand.
TCTGAGTTTTAGCAAATAAGATAAAAGTTAAAAAAAAAAAAAAAACACACAGTCCCAAATATGTACTGACTTTGGCCCATTTAGAGTTTCAGTTTTTGGACCTGAAGGTTCCAGCGGACAGAATACTTTCAATTAGAAATCAGTCCAATCCAGTCCAATCCAGTCCAATCCAATCCAATCCAATCCAATCCAATCCAGTCCAGTCCAATCCAGTCCAGTCCAATCCAGTCCAATCCAGTCCAATTAAATCCAATCCAATCCAGTCCAATCCAGTCCAGTCCAATCCAGTCCAGTCCAGTCCAATCCAGTCCAATCCAATCCAATCCAGTCCAATCCAATCCAATCTAATCTAATCTAATCTAATCTAATCTAATCTAATCTAATCTAATCTAATCTAATCTAATCTAATCTAATCCACTTTATTTACAGAGCACGTTTAAAAACACATAGCTGCCACAGTAAACTCAACTAAAATCACTCACTAAAATCAACAGGAAGCCAATGAAGAGCAGCCAGGATGGAAGTGATGTACTCATGTTTACAAGCACCGTTTAGAAGTGGAGCAGACACATGTTGGACTAAGTGTAGGTGAATAAAGGGCTTGTGGTGGACCCAGAGTACAGCGCACCCAGGAGTCTGGACCAGTAGGACCTGTGGTGGACCCAGAGTACAGCGCACCCAGGAGTCTGGACCGGTAGGACCTGTGGTGGACCCAGAGTACAGCGCACCCAGGAGTCTGGACCAGTAGGACCTGTGGTGGACCCAGAGTACAGCGCACCCAGGAGTCTGGACCGGTAGGACCTGTGGTGGACCCAGAGTACAGCGCACCCAGGAGTCTGGACCGGTAGGACCTGTGGTGGACCCAGAGTATAGCGCACCCAGGAGTCTGGACCGGTAGGACCTGTGGTGGACCCCAGAGTACAGCGCACCCAGGAGTCTGGACCGGTAGGACCTGTGGTGGACCCAGAGTACAGAGCACCCAGGAGTCTGGACCGGTAGGACCTGTGGTGGACCCAGAGTACAGCGCACCCAGGAGTCTGGACCGGTAGGACCTGTGGTGGACCCAGAGTACAGCGCACCCAGGAGTCTGGACCAGTAGGACCTGTGGTGGACCCAGAGTACAGCGCACCCAGGAGTCTGGACCAGTAGGACCTGTGGTGGACCCAGAGTACAGCGCACCCAGGAGTCTGGACCGGTAGGACCTGTGGTGGACCCAGAGTACAGCGCACCCAGGAGTCTGGACCGGTAGGACCTGTGGTGGACCCAGAGTATAGCGCACCCAGGAGTCTGGACCGGTAGGACCTGTGGTGGACCCCAGAGTACAGCGCACCCAGGAGTCTGGACCGGTAGGACCTGTGGTGGACCCAGAGTACAGAGCACCCAGGAGTCTGGACCGGTAGGACCTGTGGTGGACCCAGAGTAAAGCGCACCCAGGAGTCTGGACCGGTAGGACCTGTGGTGGACCCAGAGTACAGCGCACCCAGGAGTCTGGAACGGTAGGACCTGTGGTGGACCCAGAGTATAGCGCACCCAGGAGTCTGGACCGGTAGGACCTGTGGTGGACCCAGAGTACAGAGCACCCAGGAGTCTGGACCGGTAGGACCTGTGGTGGACCCAGAGTACAGCGCACCCAGGAGTCTGGACCGGTAGGACCTGTGGTGGACCCAGAGTACAGCGCACCCAGGAGTCTGGACCGGTAGGACCTGTGGTGGACCCAGAGTACAGCGCACCCAGGAGTCTGGACCGGTAGGACCTGTGGTGGACCCAGAGTACAGCGCACCCAGGAGTCTGGACCGGTAGGACCTGTGGTGGACCCAGAGTATAGCGCACCCAGGAGTCTGGACCGGTAGGACCTGTGGTGGACCCCAGAGTACAGAGCACCCAGGAGTCTGGACCGGTAGGACCTGTGGTGGACCCAGAGTAAAGCGCACCCAGGAGTCTGGACCGGTAGGACCTGTGGTGGACCCAGAGTACAGAGCACCCAGGAGTCTGGAACGGTAGGACCTGTGGTGGACCCAGAGTATAGCGCACCCAGGAGTCTGGACCGGTAGGACCTGTGGTGGACCCAGAGTACAGAGCACCCAGGAGTCTGGACCGGTAGGACCTGTGGTGGACCCAGAGTACAGCGCACCCAGGAGTCTGGACCGGTAGGAAGACTAGCATGAATCAGACTCATTGTGTTTAGAAGACAGGACCAGTTGAATGTTCAATAGAAAACCCTCAGCCTTTAGACCACACCAGGTTTAGCACATACAGACGGACAGATGGATGACAACACCCTGTGGTGTGGACTGAGGGTAAAAACTGGACTAAACTCCAGAATGGACCTGTTTATGTTCTGTCGTCCTTTGCAGGGTCACATTTCTTCACAATACAGTGGTTGCCATGGAGCTTTGTTTAGATAGGATGGTCTGGAAGGAAGAGGAGGAGCACATCATACCCCTACTTTAACCCTTAAAGACCCAAACGTCCACCTTTAACCCTTACAGACCCAAACGTCCACCTTTAACCCTTACAGACCCAAACGTCCACCTTTAACCCTTAAAGACCCAAATGTCACCTTTAACCCTTAAAGACCCAAACGTCCACCTTTAACCCTTACAGACCCAAACGTCCACCTTTAACCCTTAAAGACCCAAACGTCCACCTTTAACCCTTAAAGACCCAAATGTCACCTTTAACCCTTAAAGACCCAAACGTCCACCTTTAACCCTTAAAGACCCAAACGTCCACCTTTAACCCTGACAGACCCAAACGTCCACCTTTAACCCTTAAAGACCCAAACGTCCACCTTTAACCCTTAAAGACCCAAACGTCCACCTTTAACCCTGACAGACCCAAACGTCCACCTTTAACCCTTAAAGACCCAAACGTCCACCTTTAACCCTTAAAGACCCAAGCATCCACCTTTAACCCTTACAGACCCAAACGTCCACCTTTACCCCTTAAAGACCCAAATGTCACCTTTAACCCTTACAGACCCAAACGTCCATCTTTAACCCTTAAAGACCCAAACGTCCACCTTTAACCCTGACAGACCCAAACGTCCACCTTTAACCCTTAAAGACCCAAACGTCCACCTTTAACCCTTAAAGACCCAAGCATCCACCTTTAACCCTTACAGACCCAAACGTCCACCTTTACCCCTTAAAGACCCAAATGTCACCTTTAACCCTTACAGACCCAAACGTCCATCTTTAACCCTTAAAGACCCAAACGTCCACCTTTAACCCTTACAGACCCAAACGTCCACCTTTAACCCTTAAAGACCCAAACGTCCAAGAAACTAATCAGCACGTTTGGGACTGAATGGAAAAACATTACACACTTCTGTTTTTAACACATTTATATAAATATGGAACAGTTTAGCTCAGATGGACGATGGAAAAGGGACATGTGTGGTTTCAGCGTCACTGCTCATCTTAGTTAAGGATATTTATGAGAATCTCCATCCAGTGGAGGATCACTAACTCAGAACTACCCAAAATGGATCTGGGTCAGTGTGACAGTCCCGGACCTTCCACCCATGGGATTGGCTGAGCCTCTAATGCCGTCCAATCAGGAGGAGGATGGGTTGAAGATGGAAGCTGCTCTCCGTCGTTTGCACAGAAACAGCACTTTGAAATTAATTATGCAGATTGATGAAGGAAGTGAATACTTAGAACCAGAGCCTTGAGTGAAGGTGATGCAATATTGAACAGGAATAAAAAAAAAAAAAAAAGGAATCACATCAAAGCAGAAGGGAAAACAGCAGAGGAGTCATAATTCTTGTCATAAATCACAAGAACTGAAATATTTACAAATGCTAATACATGGACGAGTAAAAATCATAGTGATGGTGTGTTTTTATTGTTCACAGACATAAATGGTACATGAACTTTTCCACTTGTGCGATTCTTAAACTGAAAAATGTGTCTAAAATTAGACATGTTTAGACATTAATATTATTATGATTTAGTATGTTTATGATGATGATGATGATTATTATTGTTATTATTATTATTATTAGCGGCATTGTACCTGTGGTGCCATTGTACGATAGCACCCTCCCGTGGTGCAACAGTGACATTGTACCCGTACGCCCTCCTGTGCTGCAACATCGATCACACATCGAGCGGACATCAGACGGACACAGAACACACATTATTATATTGATTCTTCTTCTTCTTCATTCATTTTTTGAACCCGCTTTATCCTCACTAGGGTCACGGGGGTCGCTTGGACTCTATCCCAGCTACATAGGGGCGAAGGGGGGGTTCACCCTGGACGAGTCGTCAGTTCATCTCAGGGCTGAACATATAGACACAAACAATCACCCTCACATTCACACCTATGGGCAATTTAGATTAACCAATTAACCTATCAGTGCATGTTTTGATAGGCCCCAGGGGCCTGTGAGGCGGAGCCGGCTGCGCCTCAGCGGCGGTGGCGCCCGGGTTCGGGTGCTCTCCATCCCGCTCTGGCGGCTGGTCTTCCGGGCAAGCATGGAGTTTCTCAAATACTCCCCATGGACCTTCACCCTCCATGGAGGTTCACGCTGAAGCCGCGTCCCAGTTGCGTCACCCGTGCCGACCGGGGCCCACCCCAGCAGGCACACGCCCACCCCAGCAGGCACACGCCCACCCCAGCAGGCACACGCCCACCCCGGCGTGCACATCCCAGGCGCGCGAGGTTTGGGTTTATTGACTCCCCCTGCCCCGTCTTCCCTCCCCCCACAGTCTTGGCTGGGTGGGTGGCGGCGGCAGCGGCGGAGTTTTTGGCTCTTCCTCCGTGACGCGATGCGGCTACCTGGTTGATCCTGCCAGTAGCATATGCTTGTCTCAAAGATTATTATTATTTATTATGTTATATTATGTTTATGGTTATTATGATCATCTATATTATAAAAACCAAATGGCCTCTGTGTGTGTGTGTGTGTGTGTGTCCGTACACAGCTGACTGCTACAGTTCTTCATCCTTCTGTATTTTTACTCAGTGAACAGACTAGTGTAAACGGTAACAGTTGATCGGACTAATATGTTGTCAGATATTATTAATTTTTAATCCAATATTTTTACAATCCTGTTTCTATGTCCAGAACACTGTGGCGGAGACTGGTGGACAAATGTGGTCCAACATGTACGAATACGCAACAGCAGAAAAACCACCACAACTAGAACGTGTGGATCCACACTAGTTCTTCTGGTTCGTGCTGGGTCCTTCTCTTTCCTTCAGTCCGTTTACAGTCCCCTCTCCAGTGTCTCCAGTGTTTCCAGTGTCCAAACTCAGAGCCACTTCATGTGCTCCAGTTTCTTTTTAGGCCAGACTGGAGTCCTGTGGCTGTTTTTATCTCCTCCTCTCCTCTCCTCTCCTCTCCTCTCCTCTCCTCTCCTCTCCTCTCCTCTCCTCTCCTCTCCTCTCCTCTCCTCTCCTCTCCTCTCCTCTCCTCTCCTCTCCTCTCCTCCCCTCCTTCTCTCCTCCTTCTCTCCTCTCCTCTCCTCTCCTCTCCTCTCTTCTCCTCTCCTCTCCTCTCCTCTCCTCCTTCTCTCCTCTCCTCTCCTCTCCTCTCCTCCCCTCCCCTCCTCCTCTCCTCTCCTCTCCTCTCCTCTCCTCTCCTCTCCTCTCCTCTCCTCTCCTCTCCTCTCCTCTCCTCTCCTCTCCTCTCCTCCCCTCCCCTCCTTCTCTCCTCTCCTCTCCTCTCCTCTCCTCTCCTCTCCTCTCCTCTCCTCCTTCTCTCCTCTCCTCTCCTCTCCTCTCCTCTCCTCTCCTCTCCTCTCCTCTCCTCTCCTCTCCTCTATCATTCTGTCATTTTTTCCACACTCCACTGTTTCTGTTTCTGTTTTTAGAAACAGCTCAGACATGTTCGATAAATGTCGAGTACATTCATATCAACAGGAAACGTGACACACTCCTGCTTTGAACAACTTCAGAGTGTTTGAGATGTTCTTCCACACATGAGCGTATGACTTATGATGGTTGCCATAGCAATCTCCCTGTGGCACAAGGCAATTTTAGGAGCCGGCGCCATGGGCAACGGCGGCGCTGGAGCATCAGCGCTTGGATCAAACAGTGAAGGCCAGACTCCATCTGAACAGAGCTGGGTAAAGGAACGGCCTCGTGTCAAAGCCTTCCTGCTTGAATGGGAAACGGAAACGAATTCTCAGGTGTGAACGTGTGATAAAACACCGATTTAGTGTCTGGCCTGTTCTACTATTGAGTCAATTCAACATTTTGTCACTTCCTTTAAAGCAGGGCAGTCAAATTTATTTTAGTTCAGGGGCCACATCCTCCAAACATGATCTGCACTCAAATAATAACTTAAGAATCACTGTTAAAAAAAAAAAAAAAAAGGTGAAAAAATTTTAATATTCCTGCAGCTGGGGCACCAAAAAAATATTGTTAAATGACGGAAAATAACCAACTCATAAAAATCCGGTAATTTTCCATAACTAAAATACAGTTTTTTGCCCTAACTTTACATGAGATTTTTTTTTGTTGTTGACTTTTTAATGTTTAATATGGAATATTTTTATGTATTAAAACAATCAAATTCTCTCTCTCTCTCTCTCTCTCTCTCTCTCTCTCTATATATATATATATATATATATATATATATATATATATATATATGTATACATATATATATATATATATATATATATATATATATATATATATATATATATATATATATATACATATATATACATACATATATATATATAAATATATATATATATACAGGGTAGGGAGGCAAAATTTACAATATTTTGAGGCAGGGATTGAAAGACAGTGTATGACCAATTAGCTTATTGAAAGTCATGAGAATTTATTTGCCACAAGAAAATGTCCATAATAGAAAATTTTTTTATTCTATGTGTCCTCCTTCTTTCTCAATAACTGCCTTCACACGCTTCCTTAAACTTGCACAAGTGTTCCTCAAATATTCGGGTGACAACTTCCCCCATTCTTCTTTAATAGTATCTTCCGGACTTTCTCGTAATAGTTTTGCTCATAGTCATTCTCTTCTTTCCATTATAAACAGTCTTTATGGACACTCCAACTATTTTTGAAATCTCCTTTGGTGTGACGAGTGCATTCAGCAAATCACACACTCTGACGTTTGCTTTCCTGATTACTCATATGGGCAAAAGTTTCTGAAAAGGTATGGATAATAGTGTTAGGTATGATTATGACATCAGTATATGTTTGGGTTCAAAACAACTGACGTAGTGCCTGCTGAGAAAAAACAACTAAATGTTCATTGTGAATTTTGCTTCCCCACCCTGTGTATATACATACATATATATATATATATATATATATATATATATATATATATATATATATATGTATATATATATATATATGGTTGCCGGTTCGAATCCTGGCAGGAGCGAAGCATGGATCCTGGTGGGCCTTTGGGCAAGGCCCCTTACACAATATGCCTATACCTCCGAATGAGCGTTACAATAAATGATGGAGTCACACCAGCTCAGATGTTGCCTGGGACAACAAGGTCCGTGTCATGTGTCAGGGAACCAGGACATCCTGATGTCAAATTGACTACTGGAACAAGACACTGTTGGAGCAGGGCAGAGAACATGGTACTGATGGAGTGTTACTACAGGAGTAACCCCAGCGAGAGAGGGTCCATGCAGAGGATGTGGGAGAAATGGGTGCTTCAAAATCCCACATCCTCACTGACTAAGAAACAGCTCTTAGCTCAGTGTTCACGTATCTGCAATAAGAAGTTGCTATCACAGCTAGAGACTGATGAGGTACAGCGTTGTACCTCATCCACGGTACAAAGATGCTACGGCAAGGGGGAGGAGCCAGGACCACAGGTCAGCTCGGGGGTGGTTTCACCATCACCCCCAAATATCGAGGTTGCGTACCAAGCCCCAAAGACAGCCAGACTGAATGCAAGAACAGCTGACCTGAGAGAGAGAATCATGAAGTCCTGGGGGAACTCAACTACCTCCTGCTGACCAAGGCTAAACAACAAAGTACCAGACCAGTCTCTACTGAAAGACTTGAACACCGCACTCCTAACTATCCCTACCAACACCATCACTGAGACCAATCGGCTGATGTATGCAGCAGCAACAGTCATCCTAGAGATGCTTGGCTACAAGATGAACAGCATGAGCAGTAGCCAGAAGGAGCGAATTGCCCCATGGAGGAGAAGGCTAGAGGCAAAGATCGTGGCAGCATGGAGAGAAGTCAACCTTCTAACAGAACTAAGCAGAGGTGTGAATCTAAGGAAAGAACTGCCCAGGAAATATAACAAACTGTCCACAGCTGAGGCATTGGATAGCTAAGCAAAGGCTCACAGCCCTAGCTACCAGCCTAAAGGGGTATACAAGAGAAGTAGAGGCAAGGAGAATAAACAAGGTGTTCTCCACCAACCCAGCTAAGGTCTACTGTCAATGACAGGGTAACAAGGTGACAACAGACCCACCCAGGGCTGAGACTGACCAATACTGAAAGAGTATCTGGGACAAAGAGGCAGCACATAACACAAACGCCCAATGGGTGATGGACTTACAGGCCGAGCACAGCCAACTTCCAGAACAAGATCCAGTAGTCATCACAATAGCAGACATCCAAACAAGAGTGTCCAAAATGAAGAGCTGGACAGCACCAGTACCCAACATGATTCATATCTACTGGCTTAAGAAGCTGACTGCACTCCATGAACACCTAGCAGCACAGATGAACCAGCTGCTAATGTTGGGAAACCACCCAGAGTGGCAAACCCAGGGCGGGACCGTCCTCAGAATGAAGGACCCCCAGAAGGGAACAATACCATCCAACTACTGGCCTATAACCTGCCTCAGCACCACATGGAAGCTCCTATCAGGCATCATAGCAGCTAAGATGAGTAGGCACATGGAGCAATACATGAGCAGAGCACAGAAAGAAACAGGGAATAACACCAGAGGAGCCAAACACCAGCTACTGGTTGACAGGGCAATTGCCCGAGACTGTAAGACGAGGAACACCAACCTGTGCACTGCCTGGAGTGACTACAAGAAAGACTATGACTCAATACCACACACACGGATACTGGAGTAGTTACAGCTGTAGAACATCCACAGGACACTAAGAGAGTTCATCCAGAACTCTATGAGGCTGTGGAACATGACTCTGGAGGCCAACTCAAAACCACTTGTGCAGGTGAGCATCAGATGTGGTGTATATCAAGGAGATGCTCTGTCCCCCCTGCTGTTCTGCATAGGCCTAAACCCCCTCAGCCAGATCATCTCAAAGAGTGGCTTTGGGTACCGGTTCCGAAGTAGAACAACCATCAGCCACCTCCTCTACATGGATGACATCCAGCTGTATGCCAAGAATAAGCGGGACATAGACTCCCTGATCTACCTCACTCGGATCTACAGCAGAGACATGGGGATGTCATTGGACTAGATAAATGTGGGCGGATGGTATCTAGAAGAGGAAAGGTGATCACAACTGAAGGGGTTGAACTACCTGAAGGGAACATTACAGACATGCAGGACAGTTACAGATACCTGGGGATCCCACAGGTAACTGGTAATCATAAGGAGGCAGCTCAGAGGTCAGAGGTCACAGCCAAATACCTCCAGAGGGTAAGGCAGGTCCTGAACAGTCAGCTGAACGGCAAAAATAAGATCCAAGCCATTAACACCTCTGACCTACCAGTGATCAGATACCGATACTGGAATAATATCCTGGCCACTGGAAGAGATACAAGCCACTGATATGAAGACAAGAAAGCTCCTTACCATGCATGGAGGGTTTCACCCTAAGTCCAGCGTCCTGAGGATGAACACAAAGAGAAAGAAAGGGGGCCGAGGACTAGTAAGTGTCAGAACTACTGTCCAGGAGGAAACGGCAAACCTCCAGGAATATATTAAGAAAATGGCCCCCAATGACCAACTGATAAGTGAATGCCTCAAACAACAAAAGCCCAGTAAGGACGAGGAGCCAGAGGGGCTATCATGCAAGGACAAGCCCCTGCATGGTGTGGACCACCGGCAAACTGAGGAAGTGGCAGATATCGAGAAAACATACCAGTGGCTGGAAAAAGCTGGACTGAAAGACAGCACAGAGGGACTACTCATGGCTGCACAAGAACAGGACCTGAACACCAGAGCAATAGAGGCCGGGGTCTACCACACCAGACAAGACCCCAGGTGTAGGCTGTGTACAGAAGCCCCTGAGACAGTCCAGCACACCACAGCAGGGTGTAAGATGCTGGCAGGCAAGGCATACATGGAGCAGCATGACCAGGTAGTGGGCATACTGTACAGGAACATCTGTACAGAGTATGGACTGGAGGTCCCAGGGTCCAGATGGGAGACACCCCCGAAGGTGACAGAGAACAAACAAGCCAAGATCCTGTGGGACTTCCAGATCCAGACCGACAAGATGGTGATGACCAATCAGCCTGACACAGTGGAGGTGGAGAAACATCAGAAGACAGTGGTAGTGATAGATGTAGCAATCCCAAGTGATAGCAACATCAGAAAGAAAGAACACGAGAAGCTGGAGAAATACCAAGGGCTGAAAGAGGAGATAGAGAAAATGTGGAGTGTGAAGGCAACAGTGGTACCAGTTGTCAGGATCTGTGCCTATGTGATTTTCAGCTCCTCCCTTTTGGTCATGGACCTGTGTCTGTATGACCCTCAGTTTCTCCTGATTTCTTTCATCTGACTCACCTGCTGGCGCTGCATGGCTGCAGCCAATTATCTCTGGCCTATTTAAGGCTTTGGTTTGCAACCATGCAGCGCTGGTCCATTTCTCTCCATAACTCGGACATTTGTTCAACTCCTCTACGGACTCTAACCCAGGTTTTGTGTGGTTTTGTTTTTTATGGACTCTGATTTAGTTTTGTGTTAGGTTTTCTGTTGTTTGGTTTTCATTTTTGTTAAATAAACTTTTTTTTTTTTCCCTTCAGTACTGCGCATTTGAGTCCTCTCTTTTCCCCTTTGTGACAGAATGGACCAGCCATACCTGGACTCAGCCGGTACTGAAGGGACCTGTTTTTTCGTTTCTCCGTGTTTTAGTTTTTTATTCCGAGTTTCGTTCGCCTTTTTTCTTTTTTCTCCCTTTGTACCGTCACTCCGTGCTTCCCTGCCCCATATCCGGCTTTTCTGAGACTTACCCTTGTCCTCAGCGACGGCGGCTCGGTCTCCTCCGTGCCGGTTGGTTCGGGAGGTCCCGGAGCCGTCGGGTGCATACCTCGGTTTGATCTCCCGGTGTATCTCTGTCCCCTGTTTGTTTCCTGTCTTGTATTACCGGCGTTCCCATGTCATGTGGGGCCACGGACCATGTTGAATCCGGGCTCTCCTCCCGTGTTGTTTTTTCCGGTGCGTTTCTGTCTTTCGTCTGTTTCCTGCCTCGTGTTTCCAGTGTCCTATTCCTTGTGGGGACCTGGGCCTTTGTGGGGTCCCGGTTCTTCTCTTGTGTCTTTTCCTTCGTGTGTCTAATGATTTCAGTGAAGTTCATTAGTTCTGATCTGTCTGTCCATATTAATGTGTTTGTTCTGCCTGTTTAATTCGTTCCTCCCTGTTTGTCTTTGTCCGTGTGTGCCGTTTTCTGAGTGTATTTCTGAGTGTATTTCTGTGTGTATTCCTCTGTGTGTATTTCTCTGAGAGTGTTTTCTTTCAATCAGTCATTCCTTTTTGTCCTTCATTTCTGTTAGATTTTTTTTTTTTTCCCTGTATTCCTGCTAGATTGTTTGTCTTTTCCCTGTTTGTCCTTTAGCTCTGTTTCTTCACAGTTCATGTTCTTCAGTTCCATTTTGTCGTTCTCATCAGTTCAGTACTGTAGATTGTCCCTCTGCCTGTCCGTGTCTTTGTGTCTGTCTGTCCGTGTCTCTCTGCTTGGCCTAGTTCCCTTTTCCTTAGTACTCCCTGGAGGCTAGTACGCCGTCTGGTAGTTTCCCCTCCTTGAAGTCCGGTTCCGGCCGCGCAGCGTTTTTTGAAGTCTGATTCCGTTTGTCCGTGCAGCGTTCCTGAAATCTGTTTCTGTCTGTTCGCGCAGCATTTTTTAACCCTGTTCCTGTCTGTTCCTGAAGTCCGGTTCCATCCGGCAGCGTTCCTGAAGTCCAGTTCCATCCGTCCGCGCAGCGTTCCTGTTTCCCCTTCTCGGCCTCGCTCTTTGTGTCTCCCCGTCTCGGTCTCCCTCTCCGTTCCCCTGTCAGTCCAGTCTCAGAGTCCGTTCCCCTGTCAGTCCAGTCTCAGAGTCCGTTCCCCTGTCTGTCCGGTCTCAGAGTCCGTTCCCCTGTCTGTCCGGTCTCAGAGTCCGTTCCCCTGTCTGTCCAGTCTCAGAGTCCATAGCCCTGTCTGTCCAGTCTCAGAGTCCATAGCCCTGTCTGTCCAGTCTCAGTCAGCTCAAGTCATGGGTCCAGCCATAGTCCAATTCCAGTCGATGTCTGTAGTCCAGTCAGTGTTCGGTCTGTCTTGTCTCAGTTAGTCACTAGTCCAGCCATATTCAGTTCCAGTCAATGTCCTAAGCCCAGCTGGAGTCCTGTCTGCCACAGCCCTGGAGGTCCACGAACCAGGGGATTTTTCTGTCCTGTTTTGGAGGGGTTCTCACGTCCTGGTGGGAAGGTTTCTCCATGATCTGGTCCGGAGGGGCTACATCATCCTGGTTTGGAGGTTTTCCACATCCTGGTCCGGAGGTCTGTCCTGAGGTGCTTCGGCAGTCTTCCCGGAGGCTCTTCATGCCGCTTCACCGGGAGGTGCTTCAGCCTGTTCGCCCTGAGGTTCTGCAGCCAGTCTGCCCGGAGGCTCTTCACGCCGTTTCACCGGGAGGTGCTTCAGCCTCTTCGCCCGGAGGCTTTTCACGCCGTTTCACCGGGGGGTGCGTCAGCCTGTTTGGCCTGAGGTTTTTCAGCCAGTCTGCCCGGAGGCTCTTCACGCCGTCCCACCGGGAGGTGCTTCAGCCGGTCTCCCTTGTGGTTCTTCATGCCCCTTTTCGCCAGGATCCCCTCTACTATCCAGGATGCCCTGGTCTCCGTGGGGGCTTTTTTCGTATCTTTGGGGACGTCAGGATGCCGTCCCTTGAGGGGGGGGTCCTGTCAGGATCTGTGCCTATGTGATTTTCAGCTCCTCCCTTTTGGTCATGGACCTGTGTCTGTATGACCCTCAGTTTCTCCTGATTTCTTTCATCTGACTCACCTGCTGGCGCTGCATGGCTGCAGCCAATTATCTCTGGCCTATTTAAGGCTTTGGTTTGCAGCCATGCAGCGCTGGTCCATTTCTCTCCATTTCTCTCCATAACTCGGACATTTGTTCAACTCCTCTACGGACTCTAACTCAGGTTTTGTGTGGTTTTGTTTTTTATGGACTCTGATTTAGTTTTGTGTTAGGTTTTCTGTTGTTTGGTTTTCATTTTTGTTAAATAAACTTTTTTTTTTTTCCCTTCAGTACTGCGCATTTGAGTCCTCTCTTTTCCCCTTTGTGACACCAGTAGTGATCGGGGCACTAGGGGCAGTGACGCTCAAGCTGAGAGGATGGAACCAGCAGATACCAGGAACAACATCAGAGATCTGAGTCCAAAAAAAGGAATCCTAGGAACAGCTAAGATCCTGCGCAGAACCCTCAGGCTCCCAGGCCTCTGCCTGAGGACAATGTTACAAGGCAATGTTAACCATATTCTGCCTCAGTTAATCATTTACACACGTTCATTACAACCGACAGATCGCAGTGAATCTACAAATACACTAAACATTTAGAAACAGGCAGAATTTTGTTAAAATTATGCTTATTTCTCTGAAGACATTTCAGGTTCTTCATGTTTGTTCAGGTTTTTCACTTTTTTTTAATGAAAGGATAGTTTGTAAATGTAAACCTTTTCATGTAATTTTCCTTCTTTTTTTTTTACACTAAAACAGGGATGTCAAACTCATTTTCTTTCACTGGAGTCAGTGTATTTGTCGGTAATTGGATTTACTTTTCAGAAACAAAACAAAAACTAGTGGTTCATTGATTTTCATTTTGAAATGCAAGAATTAAAATTGAATTTCAAGACGTTTTTCTTTTTCCGTGTCAAAACAGATAAACCAAATTTTAAAGTGGATTGATTTTCGTCTTTTCTTTCTAATAACAAAAAATAAAGTTACTACCTGACAAATGGAAAAACTGACCAAAAACGTGGTCTCAGAAAATGAAAAAAAAACAAAAAACAGCCGTTTTTGGTCCGTTTTTCCAATTTTTTTTTTTCCATTCATGGGCTGCATGTTTGACACTTGTGATCTATATAATGTCTATTATTGTGGACAGAGGCAGTAAATCCAGGTGTAGATTACTGCACAAAGGGAGAATTGGATTTTCCTTGGTCAGGATATGTCCAGTCAGTCCAGCTGTGATTTACAAGGAGGACAATTAAGAACTGAAACTACGAATTATAAAAGAGCTGCAGCATCTGAAACTGACCACAATGAACATTTGACAGATAAACAGAACCACAGTGCTGCAGTTTCACAACCACAGTTTGGGATTGGCTCTGTCAACTCAACACAGATTTTTATTTGTAAGTTTTATTTATTTATTTTTTAATTTTTATCAATTACTAGCAAGATAATTACCGTTAATGAAAACTAACAAAATGATGAAAACTAGAATTGAAAAAAAGATTTTCGTTAACTGAAAAAAATAAAAACTATAATTAAAAGAAAATATGATAACTAACTGAAACTGTATTGTGTGTTTACAAAACTAACTGAAACGGATACAAATTACGAATAAAATTCTCTTCGTTTTCATCTTTGTCAGTGTCGGATTGATTTGAAATTGATTTATTTTGCTCTAGCAACTTTAGTCAGTGGCACCATACGACACTTGTGGTTTCCAGTCGTCTTCTGGTCCCCACTCTACCTGGAAACATGGAGACTAAAGTTGGGAGAAAGCAGCAGAGTCCTGTCTGGGATTTATTTGAATACGACAGAGAAGAAGAGAAAAGATATAAAAAAAACAAAACAAAACTACACTAAAAATAAGCCATAAGAAGAAAATAAAAACTAATAAAACCTAGCACACCTGCTCCAAAAATGAATTCAAACTAACTGAATTAGAGAAAAAAAAAGCCAAAACTAAATCAAACTAAACAATAATGAAAAATCCAGAACTATTAGAACCTTGATTACTACAAATCCAGGTGACCTCACGTGTGGTCCCGACCCAGAGGTCGAAAAACACTGATCTAACGTAAACATGATGTAAGTCAGACCGACCTGTTCCCAGGTACAGGACGCTGTAGTGCTCGTCGTTGACGGCCAGAACGATGTCGGCCACGGTGTGTGTGATCTGGTCGTCGGACGGCAGGTCCAGCGGAGCCACGCCCACAGGACGGATCACGTCCTCTATTTCTGGGTGGTATCTGATCACCCCCAGGTTTTTGATGTCATTGTGACCGCCTGCTGTGGAGTTTTTACGGACACACTGAAAAAAAAACAAAACACAAAAGCCATTCCTTCAGTTCAGACGGGGACCGGTGGACAGATGGACAGGTGGACAGATGGACTGATGGACAGATGGACTGATGGACAGGTGGACAGGTGGACAAATGGATGGGTGGACAGGTGGAGAGATGGACAGGTGGACAAATGGAGAAGTGGACAGATGGACAGGTAGAGAGATGGACAGGTGGACAGATAGACAGGTGGACAGATGGACAGGTGGGCAGATCGAGAAGTGGACAGATGGATAGGTAGACAGATGGACAGCTGGACAGATAGACAGGTGGACAGATGGACAGGTGAACAGATGGACAGGTGGACAGATGGACAGGTAGACAGATGGACTGATGGACAGGTGGATATATGGACAGGTGGACAAATGGATGGGTGGACAGGTGGAGAGATGGACAGGTGGACAAATTGAGAAGTAGACAGATGGACAGGTAGACAGATGGACAGGTGGACAGATAGACATGTGGACAGATGGACAGGTGGGCAGATGGAGAAGTGGACAGATGGACAAGCAGACAGATGGACAGGTGGACAGATGGACAGGTGGACAGATGGAGAAGTGGACAGATGGACAGGTAGACAGATGGAGAAGTGGACAGATGGACAGGTGGACAGATAGACATGTGGACAGATGGACAGGTGGGCAGATGGACAGGTAGACAGATGGAGAAGTGGACAGATGGACAGGTGGACGGATGGACAGATGTCTTTTCTTTTATCATCCCTTCAGTCTTTTTTCATCTGAACTCCAGTCTGACTCACAGCTGCATTGTTTCATCTCCATTCTTTCTTGACGTGGACTCTAAAAACAGAACAGACTCACCGTGCCCGGCCGCATCCCAATGAACGGACTACTGTAGCCCCTGAGTTTGGAGGTGGAGAAGGCCTGGTCGATGTCCTCGATGGAATAGGCACAAATCACTGTTTTACCCCTGAACAAACACACACACACACACAGTCATTTCCCCCAAAAGTGACCTTTGAACATCCATTTTTTTATAGTTGAATACATGAGAATACATGAGAATATATGAGAATACTGCCCCTGTGGACCGTGCTTTCCCGTCGGTACCTCAGGCAGATGGTTTGTCTTTTCTCTTTCAGATCGGTTTGAACGTTCATTCTTTTCTGTATAAAAGCAGGACTTCCTCACCATGCGTTTGAGAAGAGTCCGTATATGACCCCGGCTCGTTTGTCCTGCGCCGTCAGCACCACCGCCTGTCTGATGTTGTTGTACTGCTGCTGAGAGCTGCCGGCACCGCACATGACCCGGGCCTTCATGAAGGTGGTCCACGAGTCCGCCAGCAGAGCCTTAATGCCTCCTTCATCCACCTACAGTCAACACACAGACAAGAACACATGAGCATCTGGGGGGGGGGGGGGGGGGGGGGCACAACCAAGACCACAACTACAGGGGTATTTGTAACGTTTGAGTGCACCATGTGATTCCAGAGTTAAATACAGACAATAGCTTGACTCAGTTCTTCTGTAACAAAGGGTTTGTCTTTAAGAGTTTGGCTTATAGAGGGTCTGCACATGATGTCACCACTAGTGGAAGTCACCGTGGTTCCGCCCACTGAGTGGCAGAAAGAGGCAGATGAGTAGCGGCTTTGGTTTGAATACTGCGAAAACTTTAGAACAATCTAAAAAATGGGGCAGAGCTGTTGTGCCATTGATCGCACAAATAGATTTAACAAGCACTCCGAGCTATCGTTTTAGCGGCGACCTAAAGCCAAAGAAAGAAGAAGCAGATGGATCGCTGCAACTCGTAGAAATAACTGGAATCCAGACAACCAAACCTGGATTCATGTCAGGTAACGTTCATTTATGCTGTATTCTTGTGTACAATCATCCCTTAAATTCCATCTGGTTTTGGCTAACGTTCCTTCTTAGTAAAGCTCTTCATGTTAGCATCTGTCATTTAGTTCTAGACTTCAGAACTGAAACGTTTGTGTCTTCAGTTGTGTGATTCTGAACCTTGTGCTCTACATGATTTGTGAACTAGCTTAAACTGAGGCTAACCTAGTTTTCCAAATCAGGGGCTCCTCTAGCACAAAGCTGTTGGATCTGTGTTGGATCCAGTATTTGATGGGAACTCTCCTTAAATCTCCACAGTACCAGTAGATCATCCACTCACTTGGGTCAGTACTAAGGGTTCAACTCCAGTAAATCAGTGGTGAACTGTGAGCACTACTGCTGGGCCTTTACCGCCAACATCACCGCCAACAAAATGCATCTGCACTGACACAAAACCTCCAAAACAATAGTATGTTGAATTAAAGCACTCACCGGCTGGAATCCTCTAATGAACCAGGACCAGGATGGACACAACTCTGGGTCTGTTGGATGCTTTCAGCCTTTGCATTGGGAATTTTTTGGGCGTTGAACTCAGGTTCATGTAAATGTCAGGATAGGTGATTTCTGTCCCAGATCAGTGTTGGTAGAACACTGGTTGTTTGGTAGCTTGTATGGATCCATGTCCAGTCCAATTGTCTTTAATTTCATGTTCTATTCCACATTTTTCCTGGTCTGGCTGTAGTTACTGCTATACTCCGCCATGTTGAGCCGGTTTGTTTTCGCCACTCAGTCTGACTGAGAGGGGCGTGGCCTGGAGGGAAGTGACGGATGTGCATTCACTCTATTCCAGCTCTAACTTTACAGGTCAGATGAGTTTTGTCATGATGTGGCACTATACAAATAAAAAACAGTCCCATCAAGTCCAGTCCAGTCTAATCTAGTCCAGTCCAGTCCCATCCAGTCCAGTCTAATCTAATCTAATCTAATCTAATCTAATCTAGTCCAGTCCAGTCCAGTCCAGTCTAATCTAGTCCAGTCCAGTCCAGTCCCATCCAGTCCAGTCTAATCTAATCTAATCTAATCTAATCTAATCTAATCTAATCTAATCTAATCTAATCTAATCTAGTCCAGTCCAGTCTAATCTAGTCCAGTCCAGTCCAGTCTAATCTAGTTCAGTCCTGTCATGTCCAGTCCAGTAGAGTCCTGTCCAGTCCAGACACTAGGGTGCATCAGCACCGTTAGACTTGATCTTCTGAGGGTTATCACAAAGAAGTCTCAAGGGTGAAGGTAAACTTTATGATCCCAGAGGGGCAATTTGTTCTACAGCCGGCAGTATCACACGGACAACAAACCAACAATAAATACAATAAATAGTCCATTAAAGACAATAGCACCAACATTACAAAGAGCTATTCAGCAGAACAGTGGCTGCCGGGACCAAAGAATTCCTCATCCTATTGGTCCTAGATTTTGGAACTTTGTATCTGCGACCTGATGGAAGACACCTGAACTCATCATACAGGGGATGACTGGGATCATCCAGGTCTGACTGAGCCTTCTTCTGAGTCCACCTCTGGTACAACACAGTCAGGTCAGTGAGTGTGGTGCCAGCAGTTCTGCAGCACACTTTAGTGACGCCCTGCAACCTGTTCCTGTCCTGGGTAAGCAGTCACAGTCTGATGACAGATAATGACCAAAGCTTCAAGTTCAGACATTTGATGAGGGTTATGAGATAACTGTCCACATCTAGAGCCTACAGCCGACTGCCAGGGTCAGGGCCAGGGTCTGGGTCAGGGTCTGGGTCAGGGCCAGGGTCAGGGCCAGGGTCAGGGTCAGGGTCAGGGTCTGGGTCAGGGCCAGGGCCAGGGTCAGGGTCAGGGCCAGGGTCAGGGTCAGGGTCAGGGTCAGGGTCAGGGCCAGGGCCAGGGTCAGGGTCAGGGCCAGGGTCAGGGTCAGGGTCAGGGTCAGGGCCAGGGTCAGGGTCAGGGTCAGGGTCAGGGTCTGGGTCAGGGTGAGGGTCAGGGTCAGGGTCAGGGTCTGGGTCAGGGTCAGGGCCAGGGTCAGGGTCAGGGTCAGGGCCAGGGTCAGGGTCAGGGTCAGGGTCAGGGTCAGGGTCAGGGTCAGGGTCTGGGTCAGGGTGAGGGTCAGGGTCCCCTTATTTGTACCTGTAGGTAGGTTAGTTGTGCAGTAACAGTAGAGGACATGTGCATTCTATCACATTCAAACTAAACACAGACACAGAAGACAAAACAAACACACATGGACCAGTACTCATACAGACCCACTGATCTGGACTCAGATAAACATAAAGGATCAAATAAAGAAGATACTAGGACAAAGAAAATGTCAAACTGTAGTCACTAGAAGACCTCAGTAAAAGGTTAAAGGTTAAGAGAAAGGACACAAAGACTGATTTAAAAAACAAACAGCAGCGTCAAACTGAAGAAGAACAAACATCAAACTGTAATAAATAGAAATAAATAGAAATAAATAACGAGCAGATTTCAGTAAAAGGTAAAAAAGGTTCAAAAGTGCACAAAGATTTATTTAAGAAAGAAACAGCAGCAGAAACAGAACTGATCCAAAAACAAAACAGGTGGTTTAGACCTGAGGACTGGAACTGAAGCCACTGCTACACCTCCTCCTCTCCCTCCTCCTCCACTCCCCCCTCCTCCTCTCCCCCCCCTTCTCCTTCTCTCCCTCCTCCTCCTCCTCTTCCCCCTTCTCCTCCTCTCCCCCCTCCTCCTCCTCTTCTACTCACCATACAGATTCGTCCTATGCGTGCTCTGTATGGCTCCTCCTCCTCCCCCCTCTCCATCCTGTCCCTCCTCCTTCCCCTCATCCTCCTCCTCCTCCTCCTCCTCCACCTCCTCTTCTACTCACCATACAGATTCGTCCTATGCGTGCTCTGTATGGCTCCTCGTTCTACCCCCTCTCCCTCCTCCTCCTCCTCCTCCTCCTCCTCCTCCTCCTCCTCTTCTACTCACCATACAGATTCGTCCTATGCGTGCTCTGTATGGCTCCTCCTCCTCCCCCCTCTCCCTCCTCCCCCTCCTCCCCCTCCTCCTTCCCCTCATCCTCCTCCTCTTCCTCCTCCACCTCCTCCTCCTCTTCTACTCACCATACAGATTCGTCCTATGCGTGCTCTGTATGGCTCCTCCTCCTCCCCCCTCTCCCTCCTCCCCCTCCTCCTTCCCCTCATCCTCCTCCTCCTCCTCCTCCTCCTCCACCTCCTCCTCCTCTTCTACTCACCATACAGATTCGTCCTATGCGTGCTCTGTATGGCTCCTCCTCCTCCCCCCTCTCCCTCCTCCCCCTCCTCCCCTCATCCTCCTCCTCTTCCTCCTCCACCTCCTCCTCCTCTTCTACTCACCATACAGATTCGTCCTATGCGTGCTCTGTATGGCTCCTCCTCCTCCCCCCCCTCTCCCTCCTCCCCCTCCTCCTTCCCCTCATCCTCCTCCTCTTCCTCCTCCACCTCCTCCTCCTCTTCTACTCACCATACAGATTCGTCCTATGCGTGCTCTGTATGGCTCCTCCTCCTCCCCCCTCTCCCTCCTCCCCCTCCTCCTTCCCCTCATCCTCCTCCTCTTCCTCCTCCACCTCCTCCTCCTCTTCTACTCACCATACAGATTCGTCCTATGCGTGCTCTGTATGGCTCCTCGTCCACTCTTGCTGTTTTGTTGATCTCACTGAAGAAGAAGTAGATCTCCTCCTTGTACTTCTGGGATGATGGGATGATGGCTGCACCAGCGAACTGTGGGTCTGGGGGAGGACAGGTCACATGTGGCGGCTCACATGGCTTCACTTCATTTCATTTGTGCTCTCAATCTTTCAAGTATTTTTAATTTAGTTATTTTTATGATTTTTTTTTTTGTATCACCTCTTCTGAAGAACACACAGCCTTCACATATGTGCAGCTGGCTGATCTAAGTGGGTGTGGTGTAAATAATGACACTTCTGTATCACAGAGCTACCAGTCCAATAAATAAACTGACCATAAAAGGAGGGATAAAGAACTGGAACCTCCATACACTGTAAAAAAAAAATCTGTAATTTAACAGAATTTTCACTGTTTACTTTAAAGATTTTTCCTGCATTTGTAATATACAGAAAAATATCAATGAAATGACAAAAACAGACTGTGATTTTACATGTCAAATGTAAAATAACACGAAACAACTGTAACTGTGAATAACCATAAAATTTCAATCTTTTAAAAGAAATTTTGCCTTTTTTCACAGAAAATACAGTTAAAATACATTTGCAAATGTATCAGAATTTCACAAATATTTCCTTTCTATTTATGAGATTAAACTGTTAATTTAAAGTTTAAAACTGTAAAAAAAATAAAATAAAATAAAACTTTCAACTGCTCTAAATCAGAAACTGGAAGTGATTGAGAAAAAAACTTAAAGAACACGATTTCCTCCTTTTCCTGCGGTGGCCCAGAGGTGCAACAGTCCAAAATATTATCCATATAAGAAAAAAGAAAGATAACAGCCCAAAAAATTATCCACCAGCACAAAAAATCATCTGCTATAAGAAAAAAAAAGCCATTATCCACCTTTTCAATTAAGGGGGCGCTGTTTACCTGAAAGGTCTCTTGGTTTTAAATTAAGGCCTCCACAAAGAATAAAAGCATAGGCTGAACATTTTTAAGGCCTTCAGCTAATGTGGCTAATGCTAACGAAGTAACCCACCAAAAGCAGAGGTCAGTGCGCTAAAAATAAACTTATTTTAAAAATATATAGTGGATAATTTTTTGGACTGTTCTCTTTTTTTCATAGTGAATGATTTTTTGGGCTGTTCTCTTTTTTTCTTATAGTGGATCATTTTTTGGGCTGTTCTCTTTTTTTCTTATAGTGGATCATTTTTCGGGCTGTTCTCTTTTTTTCTTATAGTGGATCATTTTTTGGGGCTGTTGTCTTTTTTTTCTTATAGTGGATAATTTTTTGGGCTGTTCTCTTTTTTTCTTGTAGTGGATCATTTCTTGGGCTGTTGCACCTCTGGGCCACCGTATTTTCCAGCTGAACATTGTGGTTGAAGTCCTATTCTTCCGCTTTAACAGTTCTGAAGTTAAAGGTGAATGGAAATAACAAAAACAGGCACGAAATAGTGACATTTTCTGCCATAACTCTGAAATGGGAAATGATAATGAAAAACGAAAAAATACATCACCTGCTACTTTTTTAACCCTTTATAAAGTGATACTAGTCATTTTTCTGGATCTGCAAAACTGACAGAGTTATGGGTGAAAATTGAGTATCTTGAAAATCATGACCTTATGTTTGACCTTTCATGGTCATCCAAGGTCAACAAAACTGGTACCAAATGAAAGGTTGTATCTGACTTTCTGTGAGTCGACAATACAAAGTTAGTTGATATCCATCTTAGTTTTCAAGATAGAAGCCGTTTTCTGAATGTGCAAATCAGGCGCTTGAGCTGAACTTTGGCCGATATCTGAGCTGAACTTTGGACGAATGTTGACAAAAACTAATCAGGTCGACTAGAGAATATGGACAATTATTTGGTCATGGTTTGAGATCAATAATGTTTGAAATGTGACCGATAGAGTGCAGACAGACAGACAGACAGACACAGACAGACAGACAGACACACACAGACACACACAGACACAGACAGACACACACAGACACACACAGACATAGACAGACATAGCACCAATATGCTAGCCCTCCGGTCGTCAGTACCCTCCTTGTGTTTCTCCCTTGTGTGTTCTTTCTTGTGTGTTCTGACAGTAGACGGTGTACAAACAGTTCCATCCACCATCTCCGTTTGCATGAGTCTAAACCTGTTCGCTGTCTGTGTGACTTCCCTCCCACTCACTCAGCAGCCAAATGTTCTCCGTCTTCAGGAGTTTCTGGGTGCCGAACGTTCGCCGTATGGAGCCAGCATGACCTCCCACAGAAGACAGAGCAGAATACAGACCCCCATCTGAGAGGAGAAGAAGAAGAGGAAGAAGAAGAAGAAGAAGAGGAAGGTTAAAAAAGACTAGGCCACAGTGAGTGTGATGGATTCGAACAGGGTTCAGAGAGAGAGGGAGGATGACAAATTGGACAGACACAGACAAGGACAGAGTGAGACGAAGACAGAGGAAGGACATTATCCACAGAGAGGGAGACAGAAAAGAGGTAGAAGACTGAGGAGAGGACAGAAGGAGACATTATCAAATATAACTGACGGTTCCCATCAGCACAAACCCATCCGTCCACTGAGGCCTCTGTCTCCATGGCGACGCAGAGGACAGGCCTTTGAAATGGTGGCATTAACAGCTTAATGAGGACAGATCATTATTGGAATGCAGCTGGACTCCGAAGTGGACCACAAGAATATGTTCTGTCCGGGGGGCGCTGCTGGTCTTTCAGACAGGGGGAAGCTCATTGTCGGCTTTCATCAAAAAAATTGGTCAAGTTATTTAAACATAAATTTGTCCCTCCGTTCCTTTTTAAGAAAATGGTCAGTGACCTTATCCTACCAAGTAAACAAGAAAACACTGAAATTATGTTAATTTGAAACAAAGAAGTCCAATGAGTGTGTTTTATGTACAGTGCAAGAAATGAACAAGTAATTTCGTAATAGTTTCTCTCTCGATTTCACAGCAGAATGTGTGACGGTATTAAACTGAACTGTGTCAGTGAAGGAGTAGATCTGAAAACAGCTGTCAATCAAACAGAATTCAGCCTTTTGACCGATCCTCCAATCATCACGTTGAAGCTCAGCGTCTGCACTGAGCAGAGATCGAATGAGAAAACACAGACACGGGAATGGAGAAGTGAACAACATCCAGTCCACTGATTTGTGATAAAACTGATTCTGAACGAACTCGTCTGTGAGATGAACGTGTTCGAACACATTTGGAGTCAATGACATGTCAACACAACCGTACGTATTTAACCATTTAATTTTCATAATTTTAGGGGAAGCTGAGTTTCCTCTGCAGTCTGTGAGAAATCACCTCTGATTCTGTCCTATAACAACTTCATATCTTGGACCATGAGGCTTTAATGTTGATAAATCTGTTGAATCAACAAGGTGGTCTGATTGTTCTTATGCATCATTAAGATTGTTTGTACTGAATGGAAAATAATTACATAAATGTGATGCATTTTGATTCATTTTGCTTATTACATAAGCATAAATAACATGTAATTCAAACAAATATATGCTATTTATCTTGTAGGTAACCTGATTATTATGCAATTCAAGCAATACACTCTATGTATTTTAAATAAATACTCTCATTATTATTAATTTAGAGTAATTACACTTTATTAACACTACAGACATAATCCTGAGGATTATGCATTTCAAATAAATAGGCTTTATTACACTAATGAATATGAATCATGTAAGGTTTATTTGGTAGGTTTGTGTCAAAATTATCTAAAAAACAGTAAATGGGAATTTATCATGTGATAAAATTACATAAATCTTAAAAGTTAGGGTTAAATATTTCTGTGAGTGCAGTGAAGGTCTGGTCCAGTCCACTCTGCACTCAGACAGATCAGGTCTGTTGTATGTGTTCGTTCCTCACTCTTCTTCTTCTGATTAATGAACAGTAGAATGTGGGACGTCCCTGTTTAGATCATGTGTGTCCTCTGAAGACCGATAAGCAGCCAATTAGAGGTTCAACTCCCTGCAGAGCAAGTGACTAAAAACGTCCACTGACCTCAGAGTCAGGATGAGGGGGTGTTTTATTAAATGAACGCATTCTCAAGTACAGATCACCTTAAACGACAAAAGGAAAAATCGATTCTGAGTCACAACGTATTAAACAATCAGTGAAACTGAATATGAGGTCGTAACATAAGATAAACTGGTGCGTTCCAGTTCCTGATAAACACACACTTGAACTTCCTTAAATGCTTTGAGTTCCTCCCAAATTTCCTCTAACTCGACGATAAAAATCACTCTATTGCTGACACTTGTCACAGAGTTGGAGGATGTTTTAGGCAGAGTTTAAGCTCAGCCCTGGATGATACTTCTACATCTGTCTTTTCGAGGATCTGCTCTTGAAGTGTTTTTATGATACTTTGGTGAAAAGTGTCTCTAATTTACAGGCGATGATGAAAAGAGACAGAGATAATAAGAGACAGATCCCCTCTGGGAGTACGGGACTCCAAAGTGTCACGTTAACGCTCCGAAATGAAACGAGCTCCGTTCACATAAAGACTGAGAGACATCCTTTGTTCCAAAAAAAGATATAACACTGAGCAACTGAAAAAGCAGCACCTTTGAAGAGCAACGACAGAGTGAAACTAAATATGTCATAGAGTTGGGATTTGAAGAGACTGAAATGGAGCTTTTGAAATACTCTAGTACAAAGGTTGAAATGTCCTTTTGCAGAAGATGTTCCTCAAAATGTGATGAATACGTCAATAATTAACCAAAGGACCGTCGTTACATTTAATAAAGGGTCCAAATCTGATCAATACGTCAATAATTAACCAAAGGACCGTCATTACATTTAATAAAGGGTCCAAATCTGATGAATACGTCAATAATTAACCAAAGGACCATCGTTACCTTTAACAAAGGGTCAAACTCAGATTAATGCATTTCAAAATGGTTGGAAAATCCATAGTTTTTTTTTTTTTAGTTTTTTTGGACATTTTTATATGTCCATTTTTATAGTCGAAATAGTCAGCCAATCAAGCTCCAACTGGGTTCATATTGGTCGTCCAACACATATCTAATATCATTTCTGACATTATTCATGCTATCGGATCTCCTTGGTGTGAACGTGTTAACTGTCCCCCTTTAGTTCCAACAGAGGTGACCCATCTCAGTGGACCTCTGGGTGGTCTTCAGCGCTCTATATGCATGTTCATAGAAGGTGAGTATTTCTGTTTTGGAGTCTTCTTTACCTGCGGTCAAGGTGATGGATTTCTGGGAGGGGTAGGCGGGTGAGATGTCCGAGGCTGAGGCTATCTGTCCATTTCCCTGGACGTCGGTCAGCACCGTGTCATTGACCTGCCAGGAGACAAGGAGATGAGTGGGAGTTCAGGGGAAACGTCACCTTGAACCTTCACTTCAGTCCTCAGTTTGGCATAAAACAGCCTTTACTTGTACTTGATGTTCCAACAATAGCACACCTGCCAGGGTCAGAGTTCTGACATTGGATAATTACTGTAATGATGAATATATTTCAGATGAAACAAGTTCTGTAACCCAAAATGTAGCTTCTTATTCAATCGTCCAAGAGAACATTATGATGTGGGGCAATGCAAAAAGGAAATGTAATAATAATAATAATAATAATAATAATAATAATAATAATAATAATAATAACAATAACAATAATAATAATAATAATAATACATTTTATTTTTATTGTACTTCGATCACAGTGCTTTACAACATACAAGAATAAAAGAGCAAGAGCACGATACAAAACAAAATTCAATAAAACAAATAAAAACTATTCTAAATAAATATGATTCCAGTGAAAGCAATTCAGAAAAACTTCAGTTCATAGTAACACCATAAGACTCAAAACAACAGGAAAGGAGTGGGTCTTAAATACAGAACAGGCCCGTTCACTGAGCCTAACCCCAACCCCAACGCTAACCCTAATCCCAACCCCTAACCCCAACCCCATCTGTAACCCCAACCCTAATCCTAACCCCAACCCTAACTATAACCCCAATCTTAACCCTAACCCTAACCCCAACCATAACCCTAACCCCAACCCCACAACAGTCTTTTAGTTACAGATGTTAAACACTGAAGACAAAAAATACTAAGTGAATTAAAACGGTTGAGAAAGTTTTATTGCCTATAAAATGTTACAGTACTGTTTTTTTTTTTTTTTTTTTTTTTAAACCCTTACAGGTGCTATGTTATGCTTTTATGTTTTCAGGAATATAGAGTTAAAGGCCAACAGATGTTTTTTCACCATAAATAATTCGGTTTAAATCCTAAAAAACCTCCACATTCTTACTTCACTCTAAAAACTTGTAAAGGATCACTCATCTTTTTGTCCATGCAGAGGTTGTTTCTACATTCTAAATCAGTGTTTGGGGTCAGGACCTCATGTGGGGTCGCCTGGACTTCAAATGGGGTCACCTGAAATTTCTAGTAATTGATAAAAATAGAATGAAAAACTTAGGAATAAAAAATATATGATGAATTGAGAGAGACAATCCCAATACATAAAAGACATGACAAACTGTGGTTGTGAAACTGCAGCACCGTGGTTCTGTTTCTCTGTCAAATGTTCACTGTGGTCAGTTTCAGATGCTGCAGCTCTTTCATAATTCATAGTTTCAGTTCTTTTTTGTTCAGTATTAATTGTCCTCCTTGTAAATCACAGCTGGACTGACTGTACATATCCTGACCAAGGAAAATCCAGTTCCCCTTTGTGCAGTAATCTACACCTGGATTTACTGCCTCTGTCCACAATAATAGACATTCGATAGACTAAATGTCCTCTGAAATTAACATTTATTTGCAACACAGCATAGCAAACTATTACATGATCAAAAATATATTAATTTTAGCCCAAAAAAAATGTCTTTGTTTTGAATGTCTGGGGTCACCAGAAATGTGTCATGTTAAAATGGGGTCATGAACCAAAAAAAGGTTGGAAACCACTGTTCTAAAGGGATGCGTGTTTCAGATTTGGGTGTTTCAGGGGATTCGTGGACCCTATTGTGCAGATGTAGAGTTCATGTGAAGCACAAGAGTTAACTGACTGTCTATATGTGAAACACTGAGACAATGCAAGCGCTTGACAAAACAAAGAATATATTATGTAATATATTTTATATACCCAAACATACATAGACACTATTTCAAGCTGCACATTTACACTGTAAAAAAATCTGTAATTTAACATAATTTTTACCATTTATTTTTATAGATTTTTCCTGCATTTTTAAGACACAGAAAAATATCAATGAAATTACAAAAACAGACAGAGATTTTACATGTCAAATGAAAAATAACATGAAAAAACTGTAACTGTGAATAACCATAAAATTTCAATTTTTTAAAAAGATTTTTTTTTTCACAGAAAAATAGTTAAAATACATTTGCAAATGTATCATAATTTCACAAATATTTCTTTTCTATTTATGAGATTAAACTGTTCATTTAAAGTTTAAAACTGTAAAAAAGAAAATAATAAAACGAGATAAAAATTACTGACAATTAACCGTAAAAGAAGTATGTGTTCTGTCAGTTTATCCAGACTTGTTTGTTAATTGACAAATATCTTGTGTAATTACAGGAGGTTTCACAACAAAAATGCTGAATAAATGTATTTTTGTGAATGTTTAACATTTATAAGCATTGATAAACTGTCCAAATACAGTTTTTATCAGTGGATTGGACAACTGAGTCTCATTGAAAATTATATATATATATATATATATATATATATATATATATATATATATGTAATTTGATTGTTTTAATACATGTAAATATTCTTTATTAAACATTAAAAAGTCAAAAAAAAAAAAAAAAAAAAGCAAAGCAAAATCTCATGTAAAGTTAAGCCAAAAAACTGTATTTTAATTATGGAAAATTACTGTATTTTTATGAGATGGTTATTTTCCGTTATTTTACAGTATTTTTTCGGCACCCCTGCTGCCAGAATTTTACCTTTTTTTTTCTGTTTTTTTTTTTTTTTTTTTTTTTTTTTTTTTTTACAGTATAACATTAAGTGTGTGCGTACTGTGCAGTTAAGGCCCAGACAAAAGGCTGTTCAGTCCAAAGGCAGAGGCCACAGCTTACTGGGTCTTATCACAGACAGCGCTTTACCACCTGAGTGTGTTGTCCTTATTTAGCCGTCCAGCTGTGTGTTCAGCAACAAAAGGCAAAGTGAATGCAAATCTGGGACACATTATTCACCCACTGAAAATACCAGGAAACCAGCCTCAGCCTTCGTCAAACCAACAAAGCTCCGTTTAGTTTTAGTAAGTGAACCCTAATTACAATTGATTTTGTGATGATTCAAACCATGGTTATAATATTTGTGGATTTTTCATTATAGTTTAGTTTTATTTAGTTTTGACTTTTTTTCTCTAATTCAGTTAGTTTTAATTCATTTTTAGAGCAGGTTTGCTATTTTTTATTAATTTTCTTTTTTTTTTTTCTAAATGCTTAGTTTTATTTTATTTTATTTTATTATTATTTTTTTTTTTATACCTTTCATCTTCTTTACCGTCATATTCAAATAAATCCCAGACAGGACTCTGCTGCATCAAGACTGTATTTGGATTATTTATGCAAATCAAGCTGAGAGCTAGCTTAGCATCTGAGTTGAGCTTTGAACATTTTATTGAGTTTCTATTGAATTTTTTTTTTTTTTTTTTCTTGACAGTTATAATCGAGAAGTTAAACAAAACATTCAGAGGACTGTGTCGTTGAGTTTACTAATAAACATAATACGTGGGTTGCTAGCGTTACTTAGGTTTATTAGCGTTAGCATGCTAATTAGTGGAACTAGTCTGAGTGGTGTGTTTCCATGTTTAAACTTGAACACCGTTGACATTACAAACCAAGTTTATAATAGTTTTGGATTTTTTATTCTAGTTTAGTTTTATTTAGTTTTGACTTTTTTTTCTCTAATTCAGTTTGTTTTAATTCGTTTTTAGAGCAGGTTTGATAGTTTTTATCGGTTTTTGTTATTTTCTAAGTGCTTAGTTTTAGTATTAGTTTTACTTTAGTTTCAGTTTTTTTTTTAATCTCTTTTCTCTTCTTCTCTGTCGTCGTATTCAAATAAATCCCAGACAGGACTCTGCTGCTTTCTCCCAACTTCAGTCTCCATGTTTCCAGGTAGAGTGGGGACCAGAAGACGACTGGAAACCACAAGTGAACACAAGTGACGGACCCTTAAATATCATATGGTGCCGCTAGCTAAAATTGCTAGATCGAAATAAATCAATTTTGTATCAATCCGACGTTGCCAAAGACGAAAACGAAGGGAATTTTATCTATAATTTTTATCTGTTTTAGTTAGTTTTGTAGGCACACAATACAGATTCAGTTAGTTATTGTTTTTTCTTCTAATAATGGTTTTTATTTTCTTTCTTTCTTTCTTTCTTTCTTTCTTTCTTTCTTTCTTTCTTTCTTTCTTTCTTTCTTTCTTTCTTTCTTTCTTTCTTTCTTTCTTTCTTTCTTTCTTTCTTTCTTTCTTTCTTTTCTTTCTTTCTTTCTTTCTTTCTTTAGGATCCCCATTTGCTGTATCATAGCTGCAGCTACTCTTCCTGGGGTCCTTACAATAATCTTTAAAACTAGTCAATGCGAATAACATACAATATAATCATACTAAATAATTTTCACATACTACATAACATGACAAAAATAATAAACAACAAACAAAAATACAGACACGACAGCTCCTTCAGGTCAGCAGCGGTATAGTATATACAGTACATATATTCAATTAACCCATTAACCCATAAAAAAACAAATAAATCAATAAAAACTTCCACATTGACCGAACCATTGTAACTTTGTTTTATCGTTCCTTTGTTGAGTGTGTTTTCTCTTTTTTCCTGGTGCCGTGGTTCGCTCAGACCTCAGCTGCAGAGAAACTCACTGAATCAAACAGTCAGATGGTACAGTCACCTGATTGGTCAGTCCCAGCCTTGTCCCGCCTCCCTGTCCACTAAACAGGTCCAGAGGATGGATGCGCCAGTTCTTAATAATGACTCCCATCCTTTACCAGCTGAATTCCAGCTCCTTTCCTCTGGACAGAGGTGTTTAGTCCCAGGTTCAGGATACAGCGTTTATAAAAACAGCTTTGTTCCTGTCGCCGTCACTGAACTCAAGAAGAAACAGTGACAATGCACTTTATTTACTTATTTTAGTGATTTATTCTATTTCTTTGCTCTATTTATTATTATTGTGACTTCAAATTTTTTAATGTTAATGTTCTTATCCTGGTTTTTATCCCAGACTGTTTTTATCTTCTCTGGGTTTTTATTGTGTTTTATTGCATCTTGTTTCTTTTTATTTGATCTTACTTGTTTATTTGACTCTTTTACTTATCCATGTTGTTATACTGTTGAATGGTGGAACACTGAGCACTTGTTGTCTTGTCTAGACGCTTGTTTAAGTACCTGCCAAACAGGTTCAATATATGTCTTGCTGTGATGCCAAAGTAATCACTTTGACTGCAAAACATCTAAAAATCTACCCACGGGTACAAATAAAGTAACCTTGAACCTTGAAAAAATAATAAATAAATAAATAAATAAATAAATAAATAAAAGAACAATTAACCCATTATTTCAGTTAACGAAAATGTTTTTTCAATTCTAGTGTTCGTCATTTCGTTAGTTTTCGTTAGCGATGATAACCTTGATTCAGACTCTGGCAGCAGCTTTGGAAGCAGCTTAAGGTGGTATTTTCAAGGATTATTGTCTGAGGAAAGTCTTACCAGCATCCAGCACCTGGGGCTCCCAGCGTTGGTTCCACATACGATGAATGTGTCATTTACTTTCTGAATGACGGTGATGAAGTTATCGCACTCCAACTGTGAGGAGAAAGAGCAAATGAGTCAAAGGCATGAAAGGAGAACAGAAGACAGAAAATGAGGTAGAAGCAGAGACAAGAGCCAAACAAATATGTAGAGAGGAAGAAAACCCACCGGACAAAAGGCCGAGGTTATGTGTGTGAAAGTGATTATGAGTGACGGAAATGGCACAAAGATGAAGCTGAAACACAACAAATGGACAGAGAAGAACAAGGAGAGGGAAGCCAACGATAGACTACCACACAAAAGAGATTAGGAGGAAAAAGAGGATTGCTCAGAGAGAGAGATTTAAGAAAAATATTGGAAGAGATCCACAGGCTTCACATTTTTGGCAGGCAGCAGACAGGAGCGTTACCCTGCAGTACAGCACCGCAAAACGTCCAAAAGGCACCATTTATTCATTAAACACACAAAGTGGATTATGAAACCCAAGACAGGAGCCAATGCAGAATGAGCAGCGACCGTCAGCCTTACCTTCAGTGTAGTACCTGATGTGAACTCATGGTTCTGCGTCCATGAAACCGAAGCCAAAGCTTGTGTAAGTGTGTGTGGGTGGGTGGTACGGAGGCAGGCGGGTGGGTGGGTGGGTGGGTGGTGGGCGCCACATTTGGTGTGTGTGCGCTTTTATTTGGCTGTTGTGCACTTCTGTCCTCATAAAATCCACTCTGAGTTTGTCATCCTTCTGCCAAGTTTGAAATGATAAAGTTTAAGAAGGAACTGGAGTCGACTGATGCATAAAATCTGAACTAATGTTTGGTTTGGTTTGGTTCGGTTTGGTGAGGACACGGTGGTCGAGCTAAAGTACTGTACACATTGATGGTAATGGACTAGGGATGTAACGATTACCGGTATAACGATAAACCGTGGTAAAATTGCAGACAGTATTACTGTTTAAATTCTAATTATCATGAGAACCGTGTTTGATTACCGCATTTTCCAGAGAAAACGCCTATGTAAAGATTTGCTTTTAGGTCAAATATTTCAGTATAGTTTAAATTATTACAATTTTAATTTTCTATACCTAATATTTGGAACCAATATTCACTTTTAAAGTCTGTGAAAAGGTTTGTTAAACATCTTTGTGTTATTTATACAATAAAGTACCGTACTTTCCGGACTATAAGCCACTACTTTTTCCTCGTTTTGAACCCTGTGGCTTACACGATGCAGCTCGAGTATAGATTTATACAGGCTAACGGCCACCCGGGGGCGTTCTAGCAGGAAGCACAAAAGTGAGACAGACAGGAGGAAGAGGTGATGAAGAGGAGAAGTTTGAATGTGAACTTTGAACAGTCATTTTGTGTGTCATGCACAAACCCTCATCATGGAAAACACATGAAGAAATGCATATTCTGCAGCTTTTAAGTTCAAAGCAATCGATGCGTCTGTAAAGAAGGAAACAGAGCTGCAGCACGGAAGTGCCATTGAGCAACAACAGAGGAGAGACGTAGAAGGAGTGTGACGGAGCCTTTGAGGATGTTCAACTCCAACACTGAAGAAGACGACTGCAGCGGTTTAATGAGCAGAAGGAAGATGAAGATGCAGATCACTGACTTTTCTGTTTTTTTGAACCAGCCTGTTCCTGCTGTTTTACTGCCGTGTTACAGACACTGTTTGGAAAAAAGCAGTGAAGGGATGGAAATAAATATTTAAATAATCTGTCTGTTTACCATCTGTCTGTGGAAATATCTCATGTCACAACGTGGACACCTGGGGCTTATAGTCCGGTGCGCCTTATAGCCCAGAAAGTACGGTATATAAATTTTTAAAATCAGATTTTATATTTTTTTGTATTTTCTGGCCTTTTATGTTGATGTAGTCCACAGGTGTCAAACATATGGTCCGGGGGCCAAATCCGGCCTGCCAAAGGGTCATATCCGGCCCATGGGATGAATTTGTGAAATGCAAAAATTACACTGAAGATATTAACAATCAGTGGTGTCAGAAACATTTTAATTCAGGTTCCACATACAGACACACACAGTCCAATTAGATTTCAAGTGGGTCAGAACCAGTAAAATATGATCAAAATAACCGATAAATAATGACAACCCCAAATTCTCTCTGTTTTTTTTTTTGCTGTAAAAAAGTAAAATTACATGAAAATGTTGACATTACCAAACTATGCTTTTACAAAAAATGTGAATAACCTGACCAAATATGACCAAACGGAAATGTCTTAAGAAAAGTAAATGCAGTTTTACCAACATTCTACCTGTTACTAAATGTTTTGTGCGATTATAACACACGTGTAAATGATAAACTGATAAACTGAGGAAGAATTTTGTTCAAATTACACTTGTTTTTCTTAAGACAAGTTTTGAAGGTAACTTTGTAGATGTAAACCTGAACATAATATAATTTTAATTTTTCACTGTTATTATTTTACTGGTCCGGCCCACTGCAGATCAAATTGGGCTGAATATGGAACTGAACTAAAATGAGTCTGACACCCCTGGTTTAAATTCTAATTATAACCGTGTTTGATTACCGCACTTTTCCAGAGAAAATGCCTATGTAAAGATCTGCTTTTAGGTCAAATATTTGAGTATAGTTTTTAATTTATTACAATTTTAATTTTCTATACCTAATATTTGGAACCAATATTCACTTTTAAAGTCTTTGAAAAGGTTCCTTAAGCATCTTTGTGTTATTTATGCAATAAATTATATACATTTTTCAAACAGATTTTATATATTTTTTTGTGTTTTCTGGCCTTTTATGTTTTTATAGTAAGTTAAAGTGAAAAAAATAATAGGCAGATAATATAAATTAAGTTGGACTCAGTAAAATACTATCATAATAATGACAACTCCAAATTTTTCTCTTTGTAAATGTAAATATTTTCATGTATTCACACTAAAACAAAGTATAATTTTGCAAAAAAGGCAAATAACCTGAAATGTCTTAAGAGAAGTGAGTACAATTTTAACAATATTCTGTCTGTTATTAAATGTTTTGTGTGTTTGTAGATCCACTATGATCTGTAAGTTATAACGTACATGTGGAAATGATAAACTGAGGCAGAATATTGTTAAAATTACACTTATTTTTTCAGTTTGTTTATGTTATTCACATTGTTTGAAAGGATAGTTTGTAGATGTAAACCTTTTCATAATGTAAATTCACTTGTTTTGCTAGTAAAACGTAGAGAAAAGTTTTGAGTTGATATTATTTATATATTTTTATGTTATTATTTTACTGGTTTGGCCCACTGCAGATCAAATTTAGCTGAATGTGGAACTTGAACCAAAATGAGTTTGACAGCCCTGATATAGTAGGTTAAAGTGAAAAAATAATAGACAGATGATATAGATGAAGTTGTGCTGAAAAAACAGATCCCAAACATGGGTATAGTAAACATTTGTTTATTTAGTATATAAAGGCAAAATCAAAAGGACTGAAAAACAGACAAAATAGGCTCAGACCACTAAGGGTTAATATTTGAATGTTTCTGACACAGAAGGGACATTGTGCCAATTATTTTATTTGTTTGTTTGTTTGTTTTTTAATACAACTTGGTTAAATTATTTCAGTGTGTATATCAGTACTTTTTGAACATTTTGAGCACAATTTCAACAATACAATAATAATGATAACCGTGATAATTTTGGTCACAATAACTGTGATATAAAATGTTCCTATCGTTACATCCCAATAACGGACCGGACTGTTTCCATTTAGTGCAGCTCTGTATGGGTCCGGTCTGAGACAGCGTTGACGGGCGTCCATGTTTACATACCTCTGGCTGTGGTTTGATGACCTCTTGTGGTCGTATGAATAAGTGCTGGAAGAAAAAAAGTGGCATAAGCCAGCTGATGTCATTAAATCTGGACAGACCTTCAGGCTTCAGAGAGTTCAGCATTCCTTTAGTGTGTCAGCATTCCACGTTTAATAACAGCCTCTGCACCACATGAGTCTGATCAGGTTGGATACATATCGGCTAAACTTTTCTTAGAGGTCTTAGTTCTGTCTTTGTGCATCAGAAATCAATGTCAGTGAATCCAAAGGAACTTTGTGTTGGTAAATGACAGTTGTTCAAATGGACAGGATTTCAGTTCTGTTCAACATGTTGATGCTCATATGAACTATGTTTTCAGCTCAAAAATGTCCAATTTCAGCACAATTAATGCTATATTTTCATGTCACAAATGGCCAAGTTCTATTTGAACTGAATTTACCTGAAAAACAAATCTTCTCTTCTTTTGGATTCCCCAGTTTTTCTTCCCAGATTCTCTCCTCCATATCACATGTTTTATTTGTACAGGTTCAATCTGGAGTATGGTGCTGATCCATCCTGCTTCTGTTCCACCAATACATACATGAAGAATGGCACACAGCACTGTTTACATCAACACTTTTACAATAAGAAGCATTTTTATACAGAAAGAACAATTCTAGATTGTTCTTTCCTCTTTAGTCTGGTGCTAAACTATCCAATAAATAATAGTGCTCCTAGTTTTTGCACAGGGATCATTAGTGTAAACGCTGACATGGCTGCAGAGCATCAGTATGATGGGATCCACAACAACCATGTCACATCCGTCCACTGACACATTTAGTGTTTTTGTGTCAGCTGGGATTGTTTTAGATCCACAATACCAACATTTATGAAGAAGAGTAGAATTAGCAATAGGAAGTCTAGAAGTTTATTCCTAATAAAGTACTGGTACTGACCAGAGCATCATGGGTAATGTCACGTCCGTCCACCAGCAAAAGTTTTCACATACACGTGATATTCCAAATCCAATATTTATGAAAATAGAGCTTCCACTGTCAAAGAATGTCAGTAGTCTGTGCACAAATGGATTAGCATTATTTACACACACTTCTATGACTTTATGACAACTGTTTTTTTTTTTTTTGACAAAAATGGACACTCATTTGACCCCCTAAGGAAATTTTAGCCGATACACATATACATATGCAGACTGTCAGAGGAGTCCAGCCACTCAGTCTGAGGCTAAAAAACATAATCAGTGCATGGAACCTTCTGCACCCTAACACTAACACCAAAGTTAACTACTGGAAATAATCTGAATTTGTTGCAGTGTGACAGTTTCCTCCCAGGCTGTGTTTGTTTGACCATCTGTGAACCTTTGGTCTGTAGACCAGGGCTCTCAAACATGTGTCCCAGGGGCCAAATGCATCCTGCCAAAGGTTCCAGTCCAGCCCCTGGGATGAATTTGCAAAGTGTAAAAATTCCACAGTCCAGGCTGTGGAACTCATTTTAGTTCAGGTTCCACATACAGACCAATCTGATCTACAGTCAAATAAGAACAGCAGAAGAACCCACAAAAAAGAATGACTGCAGATTTTCTTCCGGGTTTGATGTAAAAAAAATAAATATTACATTATTGCCTAAAGATCATGACAGCTTCAAATTTTTGATTTTGTTTTAGTGCAAAAAAAAAGACAATAAATTATGAAAATTCTTACACTTGCAAACTATCATATAACAATAAAATGTGAACAACCTGAAATGTGTTAAAAGCACAATTTGAACTCTTTTCTTCCTGTTCCTCAGTGTTTAGTGTCTTTGTAGATCTGATCCAGAATGCACATGGACAAATAAGAAGTTGAGGCACAATTTTGTTAAAATTGCACTTATTTTTCTTAAGAGATTTCTTTCTTTTTTTTTTTTTTTCAATAATTTAACAAAATACATTATATAGACTAAATGTCCTCTGAAATTAACCTGGATTTGAAACAGGGGATAGAAAACTATTGCATGATCAAAAACAAATTAATTTTAGCAAAAAAAAAAAAAAAAATCTCTATTTTGAATGTCTGGGATGTTAAAATGGGGTCAGGAGTAGAAAAAGGTTGGAACCACTGGACTATAGTCTAAACCAGGGGTCTCAAACATGCGGCCTGGGGGCCAAGTGCCAAAGGCGCCAAAGGTTCCAATCCTGCCCATGGGATGAATTTGCAAAGTGCAAAAATTCCAGTGTCTTGAATTGAATTAAGCCAAAAAAAAAAAAAAAAAAAAAAAACATTGCTTGAATTAAGGAAAAAATCTTGAATGAAGCCAAAAAAATCTCAAATTTAGCAAAAAATATTGAATTAAGCAAAAAATATTGAATTAACAACTTCAAATTTTTGTCTTTGTTTTAGTGCAAAAAATAACATTAAATTATGAAAATACTTACACTTGCAAACTATCCTGTAACAATAAAATGTGAATAACTTGAACAAATATAAACCTGAAATGTCTAAAGAAAATTCAGTCCAGTTTGAACTCTTTTCTTCCTCTTCCTCAGTGTTTAGTGTCTTTGTAGATCTGATCCAGAATGCACATGTAGAAATGATAAATTGAGGTAGAATATTGTTAAAATTATACTTATTTTTCTTGAGAAATTTCAGTGTTTTCAGGTTATTCACATCTTTTTTGCTTAGAAAGTTTATAAAAGTAAGTATTTTCATAATTTAATGGGGTTTTTGCACTAAAACACAGACAAAAATTTGGACTTGTCATTATTTCTAGGTTATTCTGTTATTATTTTACTGGTCCGACCCACTTCAGATCAAATCGGGCTGAATGTGGAACCTGACAGAACAGGAGTTTGAGAGCCCTGGTATAAAGTGATGGTGTCACTTCTCCATTTGACTTGATCTTCTCCTTAAACCCTGCACTCGTCTGTGGTAAAGGACGCTGCCTCCTGTCCGTCACCACCAGGTTTATTAGTGGAGCTTCAGTTTGTCCTGTTCCTGGGTCCGCCTCTGTTCCACTCCGACGCTCTCTGCCCTCTCCTCTAAATACGACTGTTGTGATGGGATTATTTTAGATCCAAGTGCAAACAGTTGATTAGTTTTCACTGTCTCAAAGTAACGACCATAATTCCTACAGGACACTGCAGAGGTGTCAACATGTTTACAATACAAACACTGCAACCAAAAAACACACACTTCAGACAAACTGGTGTTTTATAACAGACTTAATTTGGTTTGATGTGCTGTACATTGTGCTGTAGAACCGATATTTTCTAACACTCCTACTGTTGTATACCAGCGCCGGTTCCCAGGAACCCAGTATCAGTACCATGTTGGTTTAAATGTGACCGGTACCCATCCCTAGAAGTGACTGTTATAGCTCATCAAAAAAACAAAACAAAACAGTGTCCAATCACAGGCTTCATGGACACAACATCTTCCTTCAGGTATTCACTACTATTTAACAATGAATCCATAATTCTTCCATTTTCCAATGAAACTGTTTTTAATAGAAGACTTGGAAGTGTTCACACAAAGGGACTGATTATTGGACTGTTTGACAAACTGCTGCTGCTGGAAGAACCTGCACCTACGTTCGCTGTCGGTGGATAATAGGAGGCTTTTCAACTGCAATTAAGGACTTTAAAGGAAAAGAATAACTGCAAAAAAAACAAAAAGAAAAAAGAAATCACTCCCACGTTACCCAAACCTTTCTTTTTTTCTCTCTCTCTCTTTTTTTCATGTTTTTAATAGAGTTTGTTGTTCGGTTACACATTCATTAATTACTTGAAGGTTGACTGGTTTATGTCGTTAGATAAATGTGTTCAACCACAGCTGATTTCTAACTCTGTTTTTTTTTTTTTCAGTTCCCATTTTTTTCTGCTCTAGTTCTATTAGCTTTTAAAACTCCACATCTAAATATATTGGCGATGCATTCAAGTCCCTTCATAATAATCAGTTTCCTCATAATGTGAATGATATTAAATAGTGTTGGATTGTGTCGATTCAAATTCATATAATTATTATGTAATAATTCTGATTATTAAACATTGCTCCATTGGAAAGTAATAAATAACACTGGGTTACAAAAAACATGTTTTTTGCAAGTTGTCTAGGTTTTTCCAACTGAATTAGGACCATTTTGCACCGCTAAATCCAAAAATGACATCTGTTTTTCTCAATCAGGTCAGGTTTTTTTGCTAATTTGATTTTGAAAAATTGGATCTTCTCACAAAATTGATTACATTTTTGTGACTCTGTCAGTTGATTTTTTTATATAGTTCTCACTCAAAATCGGTTTTAAGAGAAAAAAAATCATTTTCTAACAGGATTCCTGTTAGGTACAATGGTGTATTCACCGCAGATGGAGCAGAATACGTCAGGCTTATTTTTGCAACATCTTCTAGTCGAAGCCATTTCATTCACCTGTAATATTAAAAAAACCATTAATCATAAATTGGCAAAAGCAAAATCTTCAGAACTCGTTTATTGCAAGAAATATGAAAGAATTTTGTATCATATGATGTGAAAATGCCCATAAATGTAAGCAAAAATGTTAAAAAGACAATATGTAGCATAGTTCAGAAAGTTGACCTGATTGAGCAAAATTAATGTGATTTTTGGATTCAGCACCAAAATGATCCTAAATCAGCTCAAAAAACTTCAACAATAAATTTGTTGTTGACCAGTGTTATTGGACTGTTTGACAAACTGCTGCTGCTGGAAGAACCTGCACCTACGTTCGCTGTCGGTGGATAATAGGAGGCTTTTCAACTGCAATTAAGGACTTTAAAGGAAAAGAATAACTGCAAAAAAAAAACAAACAAACAAAAAAAAAGAAATCACTCCCACGTTACCCAAACCTTTTTTTTCTCTCTCTCTTTTTTTCATGTTTTTAATAGAGTTTGTTGTTCGGTAACACGTTCATTAATTACTTGAAGGTTGACTGGTTTATGTCGTTAGATAAATGTGTTCAACCACAGCTGATTTCTAACTCTGTTTTTTTTTCAGTTCCCATTTTTTTCTGCTCTAGTTCTATTAGCTTTAAAAACTCCACATCTAAATATATCTGCGATGCATTCAAGTCCCTTCATAATAATCAGTTTCCTCATAATGTGACTGATATTAAATAGTGTTGGATTATGTCGATTCAAATTCATGTAATTATTATGTAATAATTCTGATTATTAAACATTGCTCCATTGGAAAGTAATAAATAATATAAGTATTTCACAGTTGGCTAAATTGGACTCTTTCCCGTTACTATAAATCACAGGTGTCAAACATGTGGCCCGGGGGCCAAATCTGGCACCCCCTCCCCCCGTAGGGTCCATTCCGGCCCTGCAGGATCAAAGTGCAAAAATGAACCTGAACAGTCCAGGCTGTCCAGATCCTTTTGGTTCAGGTTCCACACACAGACCAATGTGATCTACAGTCAAAATAACAACACAATAACCCAGAAATACTGACGATAAATTTTCTTTGTGAAAAATTATGTGGAAAAAATTTAAGTGAAAAAAATAACATTATACTGTGAAAATATTAACATTTCAAAACTACTCTTTCACAATAAAATGCAAATAAACACAAATAAAAACAAAGATGAACAACCCGAAATGTGCAATTTTAACAACATTCTGCCTGTTTTTGTCTATATCTCAATTACTTTGAAATGTTCATGATGCTGTTGTTCTGGTACATTGTCAGATTTAAAGATATTTATGGAAGAATAGCTACTACAGTGTTGTTGCTAATGGGCTATAATGAACTAAACCAAAGTAAAGGTGAACCAAACATTATGAATATCAAAGGAAAGAGGTTAATATGACCTGAAGTGGGCCGGACCACCAAAATAATTATAATGAAAAAGTAACATTTACATGATGAAAATCTACACATCTACAAAGCTTCTTTAAAATATGAATAACATTGAACACCTGAAATGTCTTAAAATAAATAACTGTAATTTTAACTATATTCTGCCTCAGTTTATCAGTTACACATGAACAGTACAATGTACAGAGAGCAGTGGATCTACAAACACACACAGTATTCAGTAATTTGGAGAAATTTGAGAAACAGGAAAACAATTAACAGAAAAGAAAAAAAACAAAAAACAAATATGACCAAAAAAAATAACAAAAAAAAAAACAAAAACAAAAACATATGGATCACATGAACAGAAACTTGAAAAACATTAACAACAAGACATATTTCACCCATTATAAGAAAATGGAAAGATTTTTAAAATTCATACAAAAAAATTTGAACTTTCACCTACTTTTCCCAAAATGTGTGATAATAAATATTGTTTAAATTTCACTGACTTCTCTGAAGACATTTCAGGTTGTTCATATTTGTTCAGGTTTTTTATATTTTTTGTGAAAGGATAGTTTATTAATGTAAAGGGGAAGGGGAGGCACGGGCTGTTGTTTTTGGTTTGTTACCTCCACCAGGAGGTATTGTGATCACTTTGTTTGTTTGTATGTTTGTTTGTTAGTATGTCTGTTTGTTTGTTTGTTTGTTTGTTTGTTTGTTAGCAACTTTACGGGAAAACTCTTCCACCCAACCTTCCCCACAGATAGGCCTAGGCCCTGGGACCAACCCATTAAATTTTGGTCCCAGTAGGCCAAAGTTCAAGGTCACAGCAAGGTCACAACATCTACAATTTTCCATCTGTCATCATTGAGACATTTTCCAAAATTCCTAAAAAAATTCAAAACAACTCTGATTCTCCTCCAATTGGATCCACCTGTAGCTTAGAACAATCTCTTGTATCTGGAACTAAATTGTCCACATCCACTGTGGAATGTGGACTCTGTGGACATTTACATTGAACATTGAAAATCCCATTTCCCACACATTTAAAACTAGAACTCAACTCATATTGATGTGAATTGAATATAATTTGACAAACACATGACTGGTACCCAGCTTCAACTTTGTACGAAATATCGTTCCGCTCCATTTGTCTTCCGTTACGCTCTGTGGACTTGTATTATTTTTTATGCACCATTTTCAAAAAATCATAAAAAATGTAATTCGCAAAATATCATTATGAAATGTGTTCTGCACATCCATAGTTTAAAAACAAATAGTCGATCCACACATGCTCACTGTTCGGGGTGTTTGGCGGAGGTTTGCGTTCTCTGAACACTTGTTTGTTTGTTTGTTTGTTTGTTTGTTCACACTCTAACAACAAAACTATTAGTTGAATTCATACCTAATTGGGTTTATAGATTACCAGTGACCCAAAACAGATGTGATTACATTTTGGGAAAAGTAGGTCAAAGTTAATTTTTTTTTTTTTTTTTATGAATTTTTAAAATCTTCTCCTTTACTTATAATGGGCGACATTCCACATGTCTATAAAAACATGGATTTTGTTTCAATTTCCTTCAAACTTGTCACATATATAGAGACAACTGTTATGACATCAGCTCACACAGACATGATGACATCAGCTGGACCCATGACAACATAAGATACAATACATGTGAGGGGCGGGGCTTGTTGTGTCTGTAACCACTTGTTGATTAATAAAATTGTTTGTTTTTTTTTTTGTTTTTTTTTTCAGAATGAGTTGATTAGAAATGACAAATTTTTTTATGGTTGCTTTTTTTGTGATTTCCCTATCCTTTATAACGGCAGGGTACCACAATGTTAAGTAAATGTTACAGAAAATATGAAAAACCCCATATGTCTTATAGGTTTATGTCAGAGTGGGTCAGTGGTCATCTATAAACCCAGTTTAGTTTGAATTTAAGTGAAGGCAACAAGGTTCTAAGAGTTTTGGATTTTTCATTATAGTTTACTTTTAATTAGTTTTGACTTTTTTTCTCTAATTCAC
Organism: Sphaeramia orbicularis; assembly: GCF_902148855.1. Classification (NCBI taxonomy): domain Eukaryota; kingdom Metazoa; phylum Chordata; class Actinopteri; order Kurtiformes; family Apogonidae; genus Sphaeramia; species Sphaeramia orbicularis. The sequence continues at coordinate 58,827,824 of NC_043972.1, forward strand.
TTAGTTTTAATTAGTTTTTAGAACAGGTGCTAATTTTTATTAGTTTTCATTTTTTTCTAAATGCTTAGTTTTAGTTTAGTTTTAGTATTAATTTTAGTTTAGTCGTCTCTTTTCTCTTCTTCTCTGTCGTCGTATTCAAATAAATCCCAGACAGGACTCTGCTGCTTTCTCCCAACTTTAGTCTCCATGTTTCCAGGTAGAGTGGGGACCAGAAGACGACTGGAAACCACAAGTGAACACAAGTGACGGACCATCAAGTGTCGTATGGTGCCGCTAGCTAAAAATGCTAGAGTGAAATAAATCTCTTTCGTATCAATCCAACATTGACGAAGACGAAAACGAAGGGAATTTTATCCATAACTTTTATACATTTTAGTTAGTTTTGTAAACACACAATACAGTTTCAGTTAGTTATCGTTTTTTTCTTTTAATGATAGTTTTTATTTATTTCAGTTAACAAAAATGTTTTTTCAATTCTAGTTTTGGTCATTTCATTAGTTTTCGTTAACGATTATAACCTTGCAAGGCAAGGCTAATTTATTTGTACAGCACAGTTCATACACAAAGTAATTCACAGTGCTTTACAAACCATTGAACCAATAGTTTTGCTGCTAAAGTGTAAACAAACAAACAAACATCAAACAAACCAAACCAAAAACAATAGCCCTTGCCTGCCCTTTGGGGATGGGGGGGGGGTAAATGCCATTAAGGAACTGATTAAAGTTGCTGTGGTTAAAGTAAGAGCGGGGTTTGTTGCGACTTGTCTTTTTTGTATTTCTTTTTTTTTTACACTCAAGGATGAAGGATTCTTCTTGTCATTTCCACTGTGCACTCACACACAAGAGAAGGTGATTTAGTTTCTCAGTCTGTAACTACAGTGTAAAATCAACATCAATAAATAAAAAAACATCGTAATAAATAAAATGGAATAAAAGCCTCGACCACTACTGTTGGTCCGACCCCTCTGAGATCGAACTGGTCTGTACGTCACCCCTGAACTGTGGAAATGATGTGGACATCCATGATGGTTCATACCTTCTGTGTAATTCTGCATTTCACACATTCATCCCACGGGCCGGACTGGACTGGACTGGACTGGACTGGACTGGACTGGACGGGACTGGATTGGACTGGACTGGATTGGACGGGACTGGACCGGATTGGACTGGACTGGATTGGACTGGATTGGACTGGACTGGACTGGACTGGATTGGACTGGACTGGACTGGACTGGATTGGACTGGACTGGATTGGACTGGACTGGACTAGATGGTATGGTGGACTGGTTTAGTATGTTTGACGCCAGTGAATGAAGCAGAGAAACACTGTGTCTGTGTTCATGTGTCTGTGTTTCTAGTCTGTTTCTTGTCTGTGTTTCTGGTTTGTTTCTAGTCTTTTTGTTGTCTGTGTTTCTAGTCTGTTTCTAGTCTGTGTTCATGTGTCTGTGTTTCTAGTCTGTTTCTAGTCTGTGTTTCTAGTCTGTTTCTTGTCTGTGTTTCTAGTCTGTTTCTAGTCTGTGTTTCTAGTCTGTTTCTTGTCTGTGTTCATGTGTCTGTGTTTCTAGTCTGTTTCTAGTCTGTGTTTCTAGTCTGTTTCTTGTCTGTGTTCATGTGTCTGTGTTTCTAGTCTGTTTCTAGTCTGTGTTTCTAGTCTGTTTCTTGTCTGTGTTTCTAGTCTGTGTTTCTAGTCTGTTTCTAGTCTGTGTTTCTAGTCTGTGTTCATGTGTCTGTGTTTCTAGTCTGTTTCTAGTCTGTGTTTCTAGTCTGATTCTAGTCTGTGTTTCTAGTCTGTTTCTAGTCTGTTTCTAGTCTGTGTTTCTAGTCTGTTTCTTGTCTGTGTTTCTAGTCTGTGTTTCTAGTCTGTTTCTAGTCTGTGTTTCTAGTCTGTGTTCATGTGTCTGTGTTTCTAGTCTGTTTCTAGTCTGTGTTTCTAGTCTGTTTCTAGTCTGTTTCTAGTCGGTGTTTCTAGTCTGTTTTCATGTCTGTGTTTCTAGTCTGTGTTTCTAGTCTGTTTTCATGTCTGTGTTTCTAGTCTGTGTTTCTAGTCTGTTTTCATGTCTGTGTTTCTAGTCTGTGTTTCTAGTCTGTTTTCATATGTCTGTGTTTCTAGTCTGTGTTTCTAGTCTGTTTTCATGTCTGTGTTTCTAGTCTGTTTTCATATGTCTGTGTTTCTAGTCTGTTTCTAGTCTGTTTTCATATGTCTGTGTTTCTAGTCTGTTTCTAGTCTGTGTTCATATATCTGTGTTTCTAGTCTGTTTCTAGTCTGTGTTCATATGTCTGTGTTTCTAGTCTGTTTCTAGTCTGTGTTCATATATCTGTTTTCATGTCTGTGTTTGTAGTCGTTGACAGGAGGATCAGACTGCTGCTGTTCTTCAGTCAGCTGATGCTTCTGCTTCTAAACTTCCACTCAGACTCAGTTCTGTGTGTCAGATACAACCCCCCACCCCCACTCCGCCTTCTTATAGAATCTCATTAGATCTGTTACAGCCTTCATCTGGGTGTTATTGTTGTTGTTGTTATTGTTGTTGTTTACTTTGTAGTGAAGATGTCCTTGGTCTAAATTTAACCAATGAAAGAAAAAGCCGGAATGGTATGAAAATGCAAAACCAGAGTCGTGACAGAATGAAGACAAAATACTGGATGTTCAGTCAAGTGTTTTTTTAAATAGAGCTGGGAATATCAGATACCAAATGATATGATATGATATGATATGATATGATACGATATGATACGATACGATACAATACGAAATGATATATGATACAGTACTATATGGCACAATATGATGTGATATGATATGATACGATACGATACAATATGATAGAATACGATACGATACAATACAATATGATGCGATACATGATATGATATGATATGATATTATATGATATAAAACGATATGATACGATACGATATGATACAATATGGGTTCTTCTCTGAAACTCCTAAAAACAGGACAGAGGGGTTAAACATTCAACCCAGACGTAACTAATGTTCTGAAGCAGGTTTGGAAGAACTTTGGGTTTAATTTAAAAATAAATATTTACTGAGATAAAAGAGAAACTATTTTTCAGATAAAACACATTTTTATATTATTTTACATTATATTTAATACATAAATCCACATGTAACATGATCAAAAGGACACGAAAATTACACACTACTATTTTTTTTTTTTTTTAAATATCTTTTTATTCTCTCACAGGTGCATTTTGGGATTTGAACTAATTATTTAAGGCAGAGTGTTTGACAAAAAATGACCGCTGTTGTAAAATCATTTGCGATTTATTATTAGTGTTTAAATGTTCCGGTTCTGTATGTAACACCAGTGGACACGATGGTTCCCACACCAGACCCGGAATGAGTCTGAGACTGATGCCAAACCCACATGTGTGGATTCGAAAAACCACTGGGATCCACACACTGAACACAGTGTCTGTATTTAGAGTCTGTAGAAGAGCATTTACACACATGTTTACACATTTAATGCACTGACACCGAGGGAGATTTAATGTCCATATTTGGGTCCTATTTTTGGACCCAATATTTAATTGTAAATTCATTAATTATGGGATGGATCAGAGCAAGAGGATAATTTTAGTGCATTTCTCTGAGGTCATCATTAGGTCCATCCTGGGGTCAATATGTTTACATTTACCTTTTATTATTGGGTCTAAACAGATGGAACAGTGACAGATACTAAAAGAAACCCAGTTTCAGAGAAGCACCCATAGGCGATACATGGCTCCTGATCACTATACTGTGATACGGCAATAGTGCGATTATCGAGATATTGCTCTTAATAACCTACGATATATCCATGTGTTTATAGGGGTGAAACAAAAACAAACAAAAATAAATAAATGTCATAGTTTATATTTTGCAGCATAATTTACCCCCAAAAATTCTCCTTTTGTGCAGTGATTTACACCTGTCTTTTCTTCCTCTGTCCACAATAATATACATTAAATAGACTAAATGTCCTCTGAAATGAACCTGGATTTGAAACAGAGGATAGAAAATTATTACAGGATCAAAAACTAATTAATTTTAGCAAAAAAAACAAAACAAAAAACAGTCTGTTTTGAATGTGTGTGATGTTAAAATGGGGTCTGGAGTAAAAGAAAAAAAAAAGGTTGAAACCACTGAACTATAGTCTCAAAAGTACAGAGTATTTTGTTGGAAGAAAAAAATAGATAAGTTTCCAATCAAGGTTCTAATAGTTTTGGATTTTTCATTATAGTTTAGTTTTATGTAGTTTTGACTTTTTTTCTCTAATTCAGTTCATTTTAATTCATTTTTAGAGCAGGTTTGCTAGTTTTTATTAGTTTTCGTTTTTTTCTAAATGCTTAGTTTTAGTTTAGTCTTAGCATTAATTTTAGTTTAGTCGTCTCTTTTCTCTTCTTCTCTGTCATCGTATTCAAATCAATCCCAGACAGGACTCTGCTGCTTTAGTCTCCATGTTTCCAGGTAGAGTGGGGACCAGAAGACGACTGGAAACCACAAGTGAACACAAGTGACGGACCAAAAAGTGTCGTATGGTGCCGCTAGCTAAAATTGCTAGAGCAAAATAATTTGCTTTCATATCAATCCGACCTTTACAAAAACAAAAACGAAGGAAATTTAATCCATAACTAATATACGTTTTAGTTAGTTTTGTAAACACACAATAGAGTTTGTCAGTTATCGTTTTTTTCTTTTAATTAGAATTTTTATTTTTTTCAGTGAACAAAAAGGTTTTTCTGTTCTAGTTTTCCTCATTTCGTTAGTTTTTGTTATTGATAATAACCTTGGTCCAGACCCCTCAGACCCTCAGACCCTCAGACCCTCTGGCCCAGGTCAGTCCCCACAGTCAGAACCAAACAGGGAGAAGCAGCTTTGAGTTTTGATGCTCCACATCTGGAACAAACCACCAGAAAACTGCAGTTCTGCTCCGACTCAGTTCTGTTAAAACAACGTTCAAGACTCATGTGTTTCCAGCTGCCTTTGGTTAGAGCACTGGGTTTATTTTCTGCTCTAATACCTGCACTGAAACTCACAACTTCAACTGTTTTGACTGATTTAACATTAAATTCTTAATTGTTTTTGTGTGTCTGGGATTCTTCGAGTGCCCGGGGGCGCAAGTAACGAATTGCGCTCAATGAGGCAGGAAACCCCAGGGGTGGGGGGGTAGATCATCTTTTCTGAACTTTCCTTTAGTTGAATGTTTTATTCTGCTGCTGTCTGATGTGTACGTGTTTCTATGCCTTTTTAAAGCACTTTGGATTGTCTTGTGTATGAATATTGCTCCACAAATACACTGTAAAAAAAAATAGTATTAAAAAAAAAAAAAAAAAGGTAATATTCCAGCAGCAGAGGTGTCAAAAAATACTGTAAAATAACAGAAAATAACCATCTCATAAAAATACGGTCATTTTCCATAATTAAAATACAGTTTTTTGCCCTTATATTACATGACTATTTGCAGTTTTTTTTTTTACTTTTTAATGTTTAATAAAGAATATTTACATGTTTTAAAACAATCAAACTATCTCTATCTATCTATCTATCTATCTATATATATGTATATATATATATATATATATATATATATATATATATATATATATATATATATACACTTTATAATCCACGGTAAGATTAAATATGCTGATAGTTCACCATATTGGTATTTTGTCACACTGCTACTTTGAAAGTAAAGTACATTTTAATATTACTGCTTCCTTTTTTAATAAAGAGTTTCCACTCAGCCTGTTCTTATTTTTTGGATTTGTATCCATATGAATGAGTTTGTTCATAACTTCATTATTTATTTTTGGGGGAGGTTTGGTTTTTTTACTACCCCACCCCCCCGAAGGGGAGGCAGTGGGTGTTGTTCTTGGTTTGGTTTGTTTGTTTGTTTTTTTGTTTGTTTGTTTGTTTGTTTACACTTTAGCAGCAAAACTACAGACTGAATTCATACATAATTGGGTTTATAGATTCCCAATGACCCAGAATAGATGTGATGACATTTTGGAAAAAGTCGGTCAAAGTTCAAAATTTTTTCTGAATTTTTCAAATCTTTTTTTTTTTTTTTCCATTTACTTATAATGGGTGAAGTGTGTTGTAGAAGCCAATAATGCAATAACGGCCGATAATGTAATAAATTTGCCATTTTTAAAATGTAGTAAGCCAATAACGTAATGTCTGGCCAACAACGTAATAAAAGTCCTGAACCGATATCATGATAGCTTTTGGCCAATAACGTTATAACTTATTGGCTGGTTATTACGTTAATGACCTGGTAAAAAAATAAATAAATAAATAATTTGCAAATGTAATAACTAAACCAATAACGTAATAAGTTATAACATTATTGACCAAAAGCTATTACGTTATTAGTTCAGGACTTTTATGACATTATTGGCCTATTACATTTTAAACATGGTAAATTTATTACCTTATCGGCCGTTATTATGTTATCGGTTGTTATGACATTATTGGCTTCTACATGTGTCTATGATGACATCAGCATCCGCATAGACATGATGACATCAGCTGGATCAATGCCAAAATAAGCTACAATACGTGCGAGGGGTGGGGCTTGTAGAAGCCTATAACATAAGAACAGCTGATAATGTAATAAATTTGCCATTTTTTAAAATGTAATAAGCCAATAATGTCATAAAAGTCTGGCCAACAATGTAATAAAAGTCCTGAACCGATAACGTAATAACTTTTGGCCAATAACGTTATAACTTACTGGCTGGTTATTACGTTATTTGCCTGGTTAAAAAAAAACCCAAAAAAAATCTTTGCAAATGTAATAACTGAACCAATAACGTAATAAGTTATGATGTTATTGTCCAAAAGCTATTACAATATCGGTTCAGGACTTTTATTCCATTATTGGCCAGATATTCCGTTTTTGGCCTATTCCGTTATTATGTTATCGGTTGTTATTTCATTATTGGCTTCTACATGTGTCTATGATGACATCAGCACCTGCATGGACATGATGACATCAGCTGGATCGACGCCAAAATAAGCTACAATACGTGCGAGGGGCGGGGCTTGTTGTCCCTGGCACCACTTGTTTGAATTAGCTCCTCCCTATAGGTCCATGACACACGTGCAGAAAAGGATCGAACCCTAACAGGAGTCATTTAGAAGTGAGTCCTGCAGCACTAACCTCAGTGGGGTTGAACTGCACATGATGATGGTGATAAATGGGATGAAGACACTGATGAGGAGGAGGAGGAGGAGGAGGAGGAGGAGGAGGAGGAGGAGGGTGTTTGGAAGCAGTGATGGAGGCGCTGACAGTCAGGATGAGTTTCTACCTCCAGTGGTGCAGCCTTTGCCCTGCAGGTATTCTTCGCAGTCTCATCAGATTCCGCTGGGATCTGTGGGAGGAAGAAATGTAGAGTTTGTGCCAAGTCATTTCACACAGACCAGGAGGAGGCAGCAGCTGCAGAAACCAGCGCCTCCAAGGCTCCGGTTTCTGCAAAGTATTCTCTGAAATCAAACTATTTCCATCAGTCCACCTTCACTTATATTCATACTGTTCATGTTCAGACCTCTGGATTTCCCAAACATCCCATCAGATGTCAGGAAACAAACCCTCATGTTCATTTTGGCAAAACTTATATTTAAAAAAAAAAAATGACATGTACAGTCACAGCAACAAACAGCAAACTCAGCAGATTCACTTTTTTTATCCTCTGTACATTTCAGAGTTTTATATTCTACATTTTGATTCTGTCTACTCAGCCTGTTCTGTTTTGGGGAGTTAAACCCAAGCTTTGCTAAAATGTCACATGTAAGACTAGAAAAGCCCTCAGAGAGCACAGACGTCCGCCCAGGCAGATCAGCCCCCCCCCCCCCCCCATCACCATAATCATTTGTTCCTTGTGCCAGTATCAACATTTCCTGAAAATTTCATCAAAATCGTCCATAACTTTTTCAGTTATGTTGCGAACTAACCAACCAACAAACAAACAAACAAACAAACCCTGGGAAAAACATAACGTCCTTGGTGGAGGTAAAAAACTCATGACCACATATGAACGTTCTCATATATCAGACACAGGGTATTTCTCCCTCTTTGTGTCAGCCTTTGTCTAAGAAACACAGTTCACAGTAAACCTCCAAAACTAAACCGTCAGCTGATCAAACATCACTGATCGTCTCCTCAGTGGATCAACAACAGCCCACCTTCTGTCTTACCTTAATGTTGTCGTTAATAGTCAGTGTTACTAACCCTGTTATTGTTTTCCAGTAACAGGTAATCTAATTAATTACTATTTGAAACGTTACAACGCTGTTACCGTTACCAGCAGTGAAAGGTGGTGCGTTACTACGCACTGGTGTCCAACAGCTGTTATCTGTTCTGGCTCGCTCAGCCAGGCACCAGAGGTGTGACGTTCACAGATGAGTCGAGTCTTTAGAACGGCTCTTTTCAGTGAACGATAAGAACTGATTCATTTACGAGCCGTTTGTTTGCAAGTTGTTCTTCTATTCCAATCCCCCACACTGCCTTCATGCTTCACCTGTGTGTCCATGAGTCTGAGCTGTCCACGCTGCCTTCACCTGAACCACTAATGACATCTACGAGTTTGAGTTGTCCCAGCACAACACATTCATTTGAACGGAGCCACGTGTGCAGGGGAGGAGTTATCAGCTAATTTAGGGGAGGAGTTATCAGCTAATTTAGGGGAGGAGTTATCAGCTAATTTAAGGGAGGAGTTATCAGTGAGTCTGACTGACTGGACTGAACACATTTACAGCTGGATCAGAGAGGAGCCACTGAAAAAAGTGGAGATGTGGGATTAACTACAGGAGCATTGTCCTATAAATGCAGATATGCACTTATGTGGTGGAAAAGCCGGGCCCTAGTGGACCCCAGCTGGGCCCTGGTGGACCCCAGCTGGGCCCTGGTGGACCCCAGCCTCACCACAGTCATGGTGTTCAGTACCTGTCTGCTGTTCCACTCTATGAAACTGGTCTGTGAAACATGCTCAAAAATCCATTTTCTTTCACATATTTGACGGTTTTTCAAATAAATTAATGCAATAATTACTTTCCCTGGTAACTAATTACATTTGTGAAGGAGTAATTCCATTACCAATTCAATTACTTTTTTGGGAAAGTAACTAGTAACTATAACTAATTACTTTTTAAAAGTAATTTGACCAACACTGTTAATAGTCAGTAATTCTGGGTGAATTCTGTTTCCTGTCTGTCTCTCATGACAGATTAGAAATGTTTCATAAATGTATGTATGAAGCAGCTTCAGCAGCGTCTGCGTCCAGCTCTTCTATTTCTGTCTGATGGACTATTTCTGCTGCTCAGAGCGCCTGCAGAACCATTTTAGGGTCAGATAGACTTTTACATTTAGAGCCTGGGGGGGGGGGGGGTCTGTTCTGCATTTTTAAGGAAAGAAAATAACTCCACTGCAACAACAGCATTTAATACTAACATTTAATACAAACAGTTTTAATTATTGGGTCCTGATCCGATCAATAACAAATTCATCTGCAGAATGACGGTGAACGTCTGCTCCGACACATTTGGGTCAGTTTGTCCCAGTAGAGTTAGAGTTAGAGCAGAACCAGCAGAACCTGCAGAACTGACCCATAAAGAAGGAAGAACAGAACCAGCAGAACCAGCAGAACCGACCCATAAAGATGGAAGACGATACCACTGTAACCATTGTAACCACTGTAAGCATGGTAACCACGGTAACCACTGTAACCACAGTAACCACTGTAAGCATGGTAACCACTGTAACCACGGTAACCACAGTAACCACTGTAAGCATGGTAACCACTGTAACCACGGTAACCACTGTAACCACAGTAACCACTATAAGCATGGTAACCACTGTAACCACAGTAACCACGGTAACCACTGTAACCAAAGTAACCGCTGTAACCACTGTAACCATGGTAACCACTTTAACCACTGTAACCACGGTAACCATGGTAACCACTGTAACCACCGTAGCCACCATTACCACTGTAACCAATGTAACCACTGTAACCACTGAAACCACGGTAACCACTGGAACCGCTTGTAGCCATGGTAACCACTGGAACCACAGTAACCACTGTAGTATGGTAACCTCTGTAACCATGGTAACCACTGTTCTGTGTTGTAAAACCTTATCGTTTTAAATGAAAGACTTTAACATGCATAGCCAAATGTAAATTCATTCTTTTTGTGTCACATGTGTAGTTGGTGCTGCAGGTTTAAAACCCAACCCTAAAGGTACTCAGACTAAAGCTGAACGGTTCCAGTTGGTCTGGTTTGTCTGTAGATGAAAACATGATGCTAATGGTCTGAGTTCACCAGTAGACACTCTGTGGTTCAGCAGTGGAGGCGTCTGCTGGGATGGAGGACAGTGGTGGGATGTTTGGTTCTGGGTCTGCTGTGTTTGGTGGAAGTCCTGGTGTTTAGACCATGGCGGGTCTCCACAGACTGTAGACCACTGCTGCTGACAGACTGGAGCTGATGGAAACAGGATGGAGCTGAGGCTCTGAAAACAAACATCTGCCACTGGATCGACACATTCTGACAAAAGGTCTAAACCACCGGTTCAGCTAGTGGGTCGGGACCCAAAAGTGGGTCTCAAACCTGTTTCCAGTGGGTGGTGGTCCTTTGGGTTCAATACTGTGGATAAACCAGTCCTGTGGTTTATTTGTATGGAGCTGAGCCTCGTCCATTCACACTCCCCAACAGTAGGGGGCGCTAATGCACTGTAATGATGATGAACAGCAGACATATAACAGAATAAAAGAAGACCCAGAAGGTTCTATTCAGATCATGTTTAAACTCAGGTCTGACACCGACTCTATCAGATCTGGTTTGAAACCTCAGTGGATCTGGTGCAGGTGTCGAAAGACTGAAGCTGTAAAAATTGAAGCCACTTTTAGGAACAAAACATCCACAGATAAACCAGGTGAGTACTTTTAAAGACGATTTCAACATCTGAGGACGTCATTAAAGGGTCAGGTGTCTGTGCATCTCACCAGGAGGACCATCGTTTTAATAATAATAATAATAATAACGGATTAGATTTATTCAGCGCTTTTCTATGAATGCATACTCAAAGTGCGTACAGAGGATCCATTATTCATTCACTCACACATTCTCCCTCTGGTGGTGGTAAACTACATCTGTATCCACAGCTGCCCTGGGGGGGGGGGGGGGGGGGGGGGGCAGACTGACAGAAGCATGGCTGCCAATCTGCGCCTATGGCCCCTCCCACCACCACCGAACATTCACACACCAGTGTGAGTGGCAGCACTGGAGGCAAAGGAGGGGGAAGTGTCTTGCCCAAGGACACAACAGCACATGGACAGAGCGGGATTTGAACCTCCAACCCTTCAGTTATTGGACGACCCGCTCTACCATCTGAGCCATGGAGCCATGTTTTAATAAGTTTTAGAAACCCCACACCATCGCAGAAGACCTTATCATACTGATCATGTAGATCAGGGGTCTCAAACATGCGGTCCGGGGCCAAATGAGACCTGCCAAAGGTTCCAATCTGGCCCATGGGATGTTTTTGCAAAGTTAAAAATTCCACTGTCATGTATTGAATCAAGCAAATAAATAAATTAATTAATTAATTATATTATAAATAAAAATAGCTTGAATTAAGGAAAAAATGTTGAATTAAGCCAAAAATAATCTTCAATTAAGTAAAAAAAAATCTTGAATTAAGCAAAAAATCTTCAATTAAGCAAAAAATCTTGAATTAACAACTTCAAATTAGTTTCTTTGCTTTAGTGCAAAAAACATGAAGGACAGAATCACCAAAACAGAAACTTTAAACTGAGATATAAGAACTGATCTATAGACAATAGATCTGGAAAATGTGATTTCAACAAATCTGACCAAGATCATTTTCACTTGTTTCATTGGCAGATTTTTTTTTTTTTTTTGCTTGAATTTAAGCAAAAAAAAAAAAAAAAAAAAAAAAAAATTCTTGAATTGAGGGAAAAAAAAAAAAAAATTTTTTGAATTAAGCAAAAAAAAAAAAAAATCTTGAATTAAGCAAAACATGTTGAATTAAGCAAAAAAAAATCTTGATTTAAGCAAAAAAAAATCTTGAATTAACCAAAAACATCATGAATTAAGAAAAAAAAGTTGAATTAAGCAAAAAATGTTGAATGAAACAAATCTTGAATTAAGCAAAAAACATTTTTTTTTTTAAGCAAGCAAAAAAAAAAACAAAATCTTGAATTAAGCCAAAAAATCCTGAATTAAGCCAAAAAAATATCTTGAATCAAGCAAAACAAATGTCTTCAATTAAGCAAAAAAACAAAACAAAACAAAAAATCTTGAATTAAGCAAAAAATGTTGAATGAATCCCTGCTGTGCTGCTGAGCATCTTTCTTGTGGTAGATGTCAGTGTCAGTCCTTCCATAAGCATGAATCTGTGTTGGTTTGAATCTAGAATGCTGGTTCCTCCTCTGTCTTCTACTAAATTCTAAACTGATGTGGTCTCCTGCTGTGTCCACACAAACACACACATGTTTGGGTTCAACTCTTCTCTTGTGCGAACATCGATCAACATCTGTTTGTTTTGGTCACATGACTCTAGTTGGACTCAAAGGTCTGTCAGTACTGTTTTGTGTCATATATCAATTTAAGTACGAAAAAACACCTCAAACAGCAACAACAGTTCATCAAAAAACAAGACTTTTGGTGAAACTGTTGTTTCTTCCATTAGACAACTTTTTATGCTTAAGTTCTATTCACACAGTTTGAGGGTCAATGGAAAATGGAAAATCTGAGGTAAAGGCAGAGTGGTACCTGAAGGTGGCGCACTCCTGAGTCGCTAAAGGTCAACACGTAGATCATGGCCTTCCCGCCCACGTACAGTGTGTCGCTCCCCTCCGGATGGTACATACTGATGTAGTTCTCCGGTTTGGTCATGTGGAACCTGGAGGGTTCTGTGGGAAAAGGACGACATGAGCACGGCCGTTAGCATCTGGTCATGTGGTTCTGCTGGTTCTGCTGGTTCTGCTGGTTCTGCTGGTTGTTCGTTTACTGTCTGCTTTTTCCTTGGAATGAAAATCTGCCCTGTGGTCAAAAAAGTCAGGTTGAATTCATGCAAAAGAACACATCAGAAAAAGGATGAAAAGCAACTAGAGCAACTTTTTCCAGACTGCTGCTGGTAAAACAACTCAGGTTGACAAAGAAAAACCATGACAACAAATGTGTGTGTACCTTTGAGATCGGACACAGATTCTGAAAGACGGAATATTCAGACATTTGAACTGGATCTGTTCATGCCTCCATGCCCTCAGGTATCCATTTATTTAGTGATTTGTTTGTTCGTTATCTATTTATTTATTGATTTGTTTCGTTATCCATTTATTTAGTGATTTGTTCGTTTGTTATCCATTTATTTATTGATTCATTTGTTTGTTTGTTATCCTTTTATTTATTGATCATTTGTTCGTTATCTATTTATTTATTGATTTGTTCATTCGTTTGTTTGTTATCCATCCATTTATTGATTCATTCATTTGTAATCCATTTATTGATTTGTTTGTTTGTTTGTTTGTTTGTTTGTTTGTTATCCATTTGTTTATTGATTCGTTCATTTGTTATCCATTTGTTTATTGATTCGTTCATTTGTTATCCATTTGTTTATTGATTCGTTCATTTGTTATCCATTTATTTATTGATTCGTTTGTTTGTTTGTTATCCATTTATTTATTGATTTGTTGGTTCATTATCTATTTATTTATTGATTCGTTCATTCATTCGTTTGTTATCTATCCATTTATTGATTAATTCATCATCCATTTATTGATTTGTTCGTTTGTTCGTTATCCATTTATTGATTTGTTCATTTGTTTGTTCATTATCCATTTATTGATTTGTTCATTATCCATTGATTGGTTCCTTCGTTCCTTCGTTCCTTTGTACGTTGGTTTGTTGGTTTGTTGGTTCATGTCAGTAGTCAGTACATCCCCCTGCTTCTTTGTTCACCCCTGACTCCACAGCAGTCATGACACTAATACAAATACAACTGGAAACATACGATCAGGTTTGTAAAACTAAGGTCAAAAACAATCAGAGCAGGTGTTTTCCTAGAGCTGGACTTTCAGGACGTCATTTCAAAGACTGTCCAGGTGAAGGTCCAGTCACCTGTGGGTTGAATGGACGTTCATGTTCCGTCCAGACCCCTCCTCCTTCCAAACTGGACTGATCTGAAGGTAAAGTGGAGCAGGAGTGTGAGTCCCATCCCAGATTCCACTGAGGTGACTTCCAGAAGGTTCTGAGTCCATGTGGCCGACCGTCTGTCAATCACCCATCTGTCAATCACCCATCAGAGGCAATTTCTCTCAGACTGCAGTGGAAGCTCAGCTTCCCCTTAAATTATGAAAATTAAATGCTCAAATCTGTTCGGTTGTGTTGACATTTCATTGACTCCAAATGTGTTGGAACACGTTCATCTCTCAGACCAGTTGGTTCAGAATCAGTTTGATCCCAGATCAGTGGACTGGATGTTGTTCTCCTCCATCCTCGTGTCTGTGTTTTCTCCTCCATCTCTGCTCAGTGCATTTGTCCGTAGACGCTCAGCGTCCATGCACTTCAATGGGACTGAGTGGAACTGGGTTTTTCACTGACTCTAAACTGGACACTAATTGGATAAATGGCACAGTGTTGTCCCGCCCCCAGACGCTCGGTGTCTCTGGGGGTGAATGGAGCTGTGGGCGGAGCTTGGCAGGGCTGGACGCTGAGCTTCCACGTGCTGATTGGAGGATCAGTCGAAAGGCTGAATCCCGTTTGATTGACAGCTGTTTTCAGATCTGCTCCTTCACTGACACAGTTCAGTTTAATACCGTCACACATTCTGCTGGGAAATCACAGAAACCAAATGAACTGTTCATTTCTTGCACTGTAAATAAAACACAACCATTGTACTTCCTTATTTCAATTTAACATAATTTCTGCGTTTTCTTGTTTCAGTTCCATAATTTAACCATTTCTTGTTCTAGTTTAATATCATTTTGTAGATAGTTAAATCAGTCATACTGTTGGCTAGGTTGGAGTGAACTAGCTGTCTGCAAGGTGCACATGATGGCCGACAGTGCTAATGGAACGGAGAGCCAAATTTATGATTAAATAACTTGACAATTTTTTTGATGTAAGCCGACAGTGACCTTCCCCTGTCTGAAAGACGAGCAGCCGCCACTGTCACCCACTGACGCAGACTCCCACTTCACCGACTGTTCCCACACTCAGACCTTCTAATCAGTGGAACTGTTGAACCCTCCTGGACCTGGACGTATGAGCTCCACCTCTGCCACTGGTTTTACTGGTGACATTTGGTTTCATCAAGTGTCACATACTCTTTGATTCTTGAGAACCTTTAGTTTTTCTACATGTCTGTTCTTTTCTTTGTTTTTTTTTTTTTGTTTGTTTTTAGATGTTTTAGACTTTGCAGGGAACTGTGTCTGCCTCTAACCTTTTATCATCCTTTCCATTTTTACACTGAGCAGATTTTCCTCAGAAATACATCCCTTTTAAATCCAAACAAAGCAGATGCAGAAAACTGTCTGCATACATGACACAGACTGACTCCAGAGGTTTGGACGTCCAACTCAAACAGACATGACACCAGTGGAAGGCTTTGGTTTTTAAAGCAGATGAAAAGATCAGTGCAGCATTTCTCAAACTGTGGGGCGGGGCCTCTAGGGGAGGGGCGGAGCCCAGGGGGCGGGACAACTGGGTGAGGGAGGAAAAGTGTGAGTCATTTTAAATTTGCACTGAAAATTAAAAAGCAATGGCAGAAACTGATGTTTATAATACTGATGCTTCTTTCAGTAAAAGTTATACTTGATCATTGTTACAATTTTTGTAAGGATTTGGGGTGGGGGGAAGTGTCTTTGAAATGTTAACATGTTCTTCTACATTTTAACCGAGGGCCAAATCTGGCCCCCCCGCCAAAGGTTCCATTCCGGCCCTGCAGGATGAAAGTGCAAAATGAACCTGAACAGTCCGGGTTGTCCAGATCCTTTTGGTTCAGGTTCCTCAAAAACAAATACAAGCATTTGTTGCTGTATTCCTAAATATTTTAATACTATGTCAAAAATTATGAAATGGAACAATCCTGCATATTTTTATAGAATTACTAAAAACAAATAATACACACCTGTATGTGCATTTTTAATACTTTGAAATTGTGAAAAGGAACGTTGTCACTCACACAATAAAACTTCACCAGCATGTGCTGCTGTTTTTCTGAAGGATTTGACCTTTTCTAAATTCACATATGCTGTCAAAACATATTAATTAAAAGCAGAACTTTGTGTACATAAATGCACCATCCCCGTCACTTCTACAGTCATCACACTGGAGTCAAACGCAGACGCACCTGTTCAGGTCTGACTGCAGCTGTCTGAGCGCATGCGCAGATAGTGTACATATGTTTGCGCTGGTCCAGGATGTGACCCACTTTACTGATGCCTCTGTTGAAGCGCTGGTCTTGGTCAGTTTAGTGAACATGGACTAACTGACCATGGACTGTTGTTTTTGGACTTTAGTTTTCAGCTCTTTTACCTTCTCTTCACGGAGGCTGATTCCCACTGGAGAATCTCCAGAACAGTTGCTGTGAACTTTGGTGAAGTTCCGCTCCACGTTGCATCTTTTACTGACTTCCAGAACGCGCCACAGATCAGACACACACACACACACACACACACACACACACACACACTCGTCTTTCACATTAGTCAAACAGAAGTCCGTGCCTCATCGTTGGTGAAAATAACTCCCTGACTGTATTCAGCCGACATCGTTGCGGGGCTAAACCCACTACCTGCCTGGCATCTGGCTCATCCTGGGCCCCGCCCCTCTCCAATGACAGGCAGCAAACCAGCGCTAAAGTTTGATTGACAGCTAGTTGACCGTTTCATCTCGGGAGGGGGACACTTGTAATTTTGATTGGGTGGAAATTTAGACCTGTCACCGGTAGATCGCGAGCAACGTGTTGGAGAACCCTGAACTAGTTCTATTTTTAGAGCAGGCCTGCGGGCGACTTGCGTGGTCCCTGCGGGCGACCTGGTGCCCGCGGGCACCGTGTTGGTGACCCCTGTTCTAGAGATTTTTAAACCAACAGTGGCTCTGGACTACTCCATTTAGGCTGCTTACCAGAGGGGGGGTCATGCTTTTCAAATTAACTCACCAGTTATGTTTTGGATGGAAGGACCAAACCAGGAGAAATGAAGAATTCACATAAAACAAAGTCTGAGGTTTTGAAAAGTTGAAGAAAAGAAAGCTTGATTTATTGCTTCAGGCAAAAATAGAAAAAGTTACAAAAAAGAAAGAAGTCATTTCTCAGTTAGTCTAGCATCAAACACACTATTCGTCCCTTCATCTCTTATAAGAAGCTTCTTTGATACATTTTATAGTCTTTTGTGACTCTTTGAAGACTTCCCATCGTTATTCCCATATTTGGTTACATTCATTCCACATGCACAATATGATTGGTTAAAACAATTGTTGCAGACAAGCACGTCACCGACATACGTCAAATCACTCCATGTAGGTTAATTCCCGGAAAAAAAACATATTTGAAAGGTCATCTGAGTTTAACAAGTGCCCTGGACACCTGTCAATCAAATCAACTGCATAGCTTAACCACAACGAGTTTCAGAAAGCGCGTCCTGCTTAACACCTGCACAACTAGGCTAGCATTTCTTAAACAAACATTAACTAGGTTCATAATCTGTTTTTTCTGCTCGACTCTCGTTACCACAGTTACTTTCTAAAGCTGTAAAATTAGATCTTTTACTAGAATCTGACCTTTTCTGTAAGTTCAGCACAGACAGGTGTGAGCTCTTCTTTAACCACACACCACACACGAATCAAACCTTTCACTGACTGTTCAGTTCAAATAAAATAAAGATTTAAAAGATATAAAGATTATAATATTTCATTTCTTCTTTTCCATTTCTCATGATGTATGATGTATGACGGTCATCTGACATTTTAGAGCTAGTCAAGGTCACACATTCATCTTCCATTTAATGCGATCTGTACTACACAGTCATCATCTATTCTTTGAACTTTAGAGGACTGCTCTACACTGTAAAAAAAAAAAAAAAAAAAGTATTATTCAGGCAGCAGGGGTGCCAAAAAAATACTGTTAAATAACAGAAAATAACCATCTCATAAAAATATGGCAATTTTCCATAATTAAAATAGTTTTTTGGCCTAATTTTACACGAGATTTCGCTTTTTTTGTTTTTTTTTGACTTTTTAATGTTTAATAAAAAATATTTACATGTATTAAAACAATCAAATTACCTACAAATATACATATAAATAATTTTCAATGAGACTCAGTTGTCCAGTCCACTGATAAAAACTGTATTTGGACAGTTTATCAGTGCTTATACATGTTATACATTCACAAAAATACATTTATTCAACATTTTTGTTGTGAAACCTCCTGTAATTACACAAGATATTTGTCAATTAACAAGCAAGTCTTAATTGTCAGTAATTGTATCTCATTTTATTATTATTATTATTGGTTTTTTTTTTTTTTTTTTTTTTTTTTTTACAGTATTAAACTCTAAATTAACAGTTTAATCTCATAAATAGAAAATAAATATTTGTGAAATTATGATACATTTGCAAATGTATTTTAACTGTATTTTTCTGTGAAAAAAAAAAAATTCTTTTAAAAAACTGAAATTTTTTGGTTATTTACAGTTATAGTTTTTTCATGTTATTTTAGATTTGACTGTAAAATCACATTCTATTTTTGTCATTTCATTGATATTTTCCTGTATCTTAAAAATAGAAAAAAATCTGTAAAATAAACAGAAAATTCTGTTAAATTACAGATTTGTTTTTTTACAGTGCAGTATAAATACTTTTATTATTCATGTACCTTAGTTTGACCTTTGTTAATAAAAACTGAACATGTTTTATTTGGCTTAAATCCCAGTACTGGCATATTCAACCAAGGTACAAAATCAATGCAAACCTGGTCAACTGACCAAAAAACAGAATCAAAAACAGAACTGTCCAAATATGTCACAAACACACACAGCCCAGGACTGAAATATTGAACCGAGGTACAAAACGAAACGACACGACCACAGCGTGAGTAGAACTCAGAGGCAGAAGGTTGAAATAATGACACACATGATGATGCAGTCGTGATCTTCCTCTCATTGCTGATCTAAAACAGACGTGTGTGGTGCCAGCAGAGGCATGATGGAGCCGTGGATACCGCTCAACCAGCTACGTTTCTATGGTAACAGTGGCCTCTGATTGGAAGGAGCCGAAACGACAAAGCCTCCGAGGGTTTCTTTTAAACCACATTCCTTTCAGCGATGATTTTGAGTAATACTATAGTACTAGTGTTTCTGTTAAAAACCCTTTAGCATGGGGCTCTCAAACTCATTTTCTTTCAGGTTCCACTTTCAGCCTGATGTGATCTCCAGTGGGCTGGACCAATAAGGTAACAGCATAACAAGAAAAGCACTTGGAGAGCGCAGACCTCCACCAAGATGGATCTTTTTTCTTTGTTTTAGTGCAAAAATAACATTAAATTATGAAAGAATTTACATTTACAAACTATCCTGTAACAATAAAATGTGAATAACCTGAACAAATATGAACAACCTGAAATGCTTAAAGAAAATTCAGTCCAGTTTGAACTCTTTTCTTCCTGTTCCTCAGTGTTTAGTTTCTTTGTAGATCTGATCCAGAATGCACATGGACTAATGAGAAGCTGAGGCAGAATATTGTTAAAATTGCAGTTATTTTTCTTAAGAAATTCAATTTTTTTTCAGGTTATTCACATTTTTTTGGATAGTTTATGAAAGTAAGTATTTTCATAATTTAATTGGGTTTTCTGCACTAAAACAAAGACAAAAATGTGTAGTTGTCATTTATTTCTAGGTTATTCTGTTATTATTTTACTGGTTCGGCCCACTGCAGATCACATGAGGCTGAATGTGGAACCTGAAAGGCAAGGCAAGTTTATTTGTATCGCACATTTCAGCAGCAAGGCAATTCAAGGTGCTTCACACAGGACATTGAAATAAAAGAAACAAAAAGAAACACATTTAAAACATTATAAAAGAAACATATAAAAGGTGATTAAAAACAGTGAGTAAGAAAACAACACATAAAATCAAAATAAAATAAAATAAAATAAAATAAAAATAAAAACACACACATATTAAAGTAAGAGTTGCAGCGCAGCGTTTCAAAGAGAATATAAAATTTAAAAAGTCCAAAGCCTTTTAGTCAAAGGCAGCAGTGAACAGGTGAGTCTTTAACCTGGACTTAAAAGAACTCAGACTCTCAGCAGACCTGATATTTTCTGGTAGTTTGTTCCAGATATACGGAGCATAGAAACTGAACGCTGATTCTCCATGTTTAGTTCTGACTTTGGGAACACAGAGCAGACCTGCACCAGATGACCTGAGTGGACTGGATGGTTCATACTGGACTAGAAGGTCTCTGATGTATTTTGGGCCTAAACCATTCTGTGCTTTATATGCTAGTAAGAGAATTTTGAAGTCTATTCTCTGAGAGACAGGGAGCCAGTGTAGAGACCTCAGAACTGGGCTGATGTGGTCCAGTGTAGAGACCTCAGAACTGGACTGATGTGGTCCACTCTCTTGGTCTTAGTGAGGACTGGAGCAGCAGCATTCTGGATCAGTTGTAGTCGTCGAATAGACTTTTTAGGCAGACCACAGAAGATACTGTTACAGTAGTCAACTCGACTAAAGATGAAGGCATGGACAAGTTTTTCAAGGTCTTGCTGCGACATCAGTCCTTTAATCCCAGAAATGTTCTTGAGGTGACAGTAAGCTGACTTTGTAATTGTTTGTATGTGGTTTTTAAAATTCAGGTCTGAATCCATGACAACACCCAAATTCCTGGCCTGGTCTGAAGTTTTTAACTGAAGTGACTGGAGCTGTATGCTGATTTTAAGACGCTCCTCCTTGGGTCCAGAAACGACTACCTCAGTTTTTTCTCTGTTTAACTGAAGAAAGTTATGGCCCATCCATTCAGATATCTGCTCCATGCATTTACCCAGTGCTTGTATGGGGCTATGGTCACCTGGGGACATTGAAATGTAGAGCTGTGTGTCATCTGCATAGTTATGGTAATCTATTTTGTTTTTTTCTATGATCTGAGCCAGTGGAAGCATGTAGATGTTGAACAGAAGGGGCCCCGGGATGGAGCCTTGGGGGACTCCACATGTAATTTTGGTCTGCTCAGATGTAAAGTTACCTATTGACACAAAATAATCCCTGCCCTTTAAGTAGGATGCAAACCAATCAAGAACTGTGCCAGATAGTCCCACCCAATTTTCCAGTCGATCAAGTAATATATCATGGTCGACTGTGTCGAATGCAGCACTGAGGTCCAGTAACACTAAAACTGAAGATCTGCCATGATCTGTGTTTAAGCGAATGTCATTAAATACTTAGAGCAGAGCTGTCTCAGTGCTGTGATGTGGTCTAAAACCTGACTGAAAGACGTTAAAGCAGCTGTTGACTGTTAAGAAGTAATTCAGCTGTTGGGACACTGGAGCCTTTTCAATGATTTTACCTAAAAAAGGAAGATTTGATATGGGCCTGTAGTTGTTCATTGAGGTCTTTTCTAGATTGTTCTTTTTTAGGAGCGGCTTAATAACAGCTGTTTTCAGGGTCTGTGGGAAGACTCCTGAGCTTAGAGACACGTTTACAATCTCTAACAGGTCAGATGCCATGACATGTGAAACTTTTTTGAAAAAATCTGTGGGTAAAACATCTAGACAGCAGTAGGAAGAGCTCAGCTGGTGTAGAATGTCCTCCAGATTTTTGTCATTGAAAGAAAGAAAGAACCTGAGTTTGAGAGCCCTGGCCAACTCGCTGCATCAGTGACACTTAAAGAACTCATTCCAGCTCAAACATATTGATCATGTCACTAATGATCCAATGGAAGGACAGTAGCTTTTTGCTTATTAAACACATCAGGACCTCTTCACTGTAAGACCGGATGAGTTGAGTTCATTTTAAAAAATCTGAGGTAACTCGTTGCCTTAAAAAATTGAAGTAATGAGTAATGAAAACTTGAGTGCATTAATCCTTTCATGCATGAATTATGAGAACCTTAATAAAGATATTTTTTCCCTGACTGTTTTTATTCTTCTTTAGGCATAAAAAAAAAAAACAAAAAACAATGTGATTGAATTTTTTTATGACCCTACTTTTAATGGAGTTCCAAAAACGTCCACTCAGCTGGACACAATGCATTTATTTATTTATTTTTTATTTATTTAACCTTTATTTAACCAGGTAAGTTAGTTGAGAACTGATTCTCATTTACAATAATGACCTGGCCAAGAGGCAGCACACAAACAGAATGAGTAGCAGCACAGGTTATATGCACAAACGACAGAACAGATTAAGATTTTTATTTTTGAAGCAAACGATTATTAATTTACTGTCATACTGTGTGAAAACTAACACTGCTAATCTGATGTTTTCTCACATTTTAACATACAATAATACTAGTTATTACTCACTCAGATAATATGCAACAAAAAAAACAACAACTTTTTGTCAAAAAAAAAAAAAAAAAACCCAAACTGTTAATTACAGTCTAATAACAATTAGCAATTGATTTACACTTAAATATGTTACTGCAGGTCAGGTTTATCAAGGACAGGAAAGTTACAGTAATGGTCTGAACTGCAGTGTATGGGATGGTGCATAAACATGTCCACTGTGTTGGCTGATATGGAACTAAAACGACAAAACCCATGAATATGCAAGAGAACAGCTGCAGAAGAACTGTCCACTGGAGTGACCACTGTGCATGAAAGGGTTAAACAGAAATGCTTGATTTGAATGGAATTGCTATTTTAAGTCCAACACACTAAATGCCAAGTTCATTTAACTTAAAATTTGTTGCAATGTCAATTGTTTTGTGGAATCCTTAACTTAATATCATCAGTTCATTGGACTCAGTTCCAAGTTGATTTAAATTAAAATCTTTTGCATATAAATGGCTTTGTGTAATTATTCAACTTAATATAATGTAGCTTGGATGGAAATTAGGCAGTAAATTAGCTCAATGTAATTTGCCAGTACAGGAAGTGCTTTTAATTTGACAAGGTATATAGAATTGTTTTGCTCAAGAACAACTATAACCGAACAGTAAATCCATAGTTCGTCCTATGGCTGTGACTCCTGGTGCAGGTCTACAAAAATACAAAAACAAACACAAAAAGGCCAATAAACACTCACATACACACATTCAGTCCAAATGAACACTAACAGCACAACCCACTGAACCCCTGCACAGAAAAACAACACATTTACAACAACAGGAACAATACCCACAATGCAATGCACAGATAAAAAGGTGTGGTCAGGACTAAAACTGAGGGATTTAAATCCATTCAACTGAAACTGTTTCATACTTTCGATTATGTCTACAAATTAGTAGAATATACTGAACATTTTATAGTAATGGAATCAAACTGAAACCATTTAAGTACATTGTGATTTAGTGATTTATTCCGAACATGCAATGAAATTTAACATATATGCACTAGCAAAACATACATAATAATACAAATATCAAGAATCATAATCTTAGAAGAAAAGCACAATAGTTCCACTGACATGCCTGAAAAGGGGTGGGAAGAAGTGCAACTTATTTAATCCCACCCCCTCTACTTACAATATTATTAATAATATATGTCCCTTTTACATTACTCCTCTATATTTACATATCTATTCACACACTCCTTCATCCATATACAGGGTGGGGAAGGAAAATTTACAATGAACATTTAGTTGTTTTTTCTCAGCAGACACTACGTCAGTTGTTTTGAAACCAAACATATACTGATGTCATAATCATACCTAACACTATTATCCATACCTTTTCACAAACTTTTGCCCATATGAGTAATCAGGAAAGCCAACGTCAAAGAGTGTGTGATTTGCTGAATGCACTCGTCACACCAAAGGAGATTTCAAAAATAGTTGGAGTGTCCATAAAGACTGTTTATAATGGAAAGAAGAGAATGACTATGAGCAAAACTATTACCAGAAAGTCTGGAAGATACTATTAAAGAAGAATGGGAGAAGTTGTCACCCCAATATTTGAGGAACACTTGCGCAAGTTTCAGGAAGCGTGTGAAGGCAGTTATTGAGAAAGAAGGAGGACACATAGAATAAAAACATTTTCTATTATGGACATTTTCTTGTGACAAATAAATTCTCATGACTTTCAATAAACTAACTGGTCATACACTGTCTTTCAATCCCTGCCTCAAAATATTGTACATTTTGTTTCCCCACCCTGTACAGATACATACGTTTATACATATTGTCGGCTTCCTGATAAAACCTGCTATGTGACTTTTGGCAAATTTTACAGGAGTAACAAAAAACTTTTTATATCACAGGAAACTGTGAAATATGACAAAAAAAATATCTGTTCCTTTAATGTTGGTACTTATGATGGACTGTAAACACTTTCACAGGAGACTGAAATTTGAAGCGATAATAGAGGAGATAGCAGGTTTTTATTCCCAACCAAAAATGTCACTTAGCAGGTTTTATCAGGAAGCCGACAATATACACAACATACAAATACACATATAATCTTTTACCAATGCCTTGCTTAGTTGTGCTGGCAAATAAATAAACTAATAATAATAATAATAATAATAATAATAAAATAATAATAATAATAATAATAATAATAATAATAATAATAATAATAATAATAAAATAATAATAATAATAATAATAATAATAATAATAATGGATTAGATTTTATATAGCACTTTTATAGACACCCAAAGCACTTTACATTATTGATCCATTCTTCATCCGCTCTCACATTCTCCCTCTGGTGGTGGTAAACTACATCTGTATCCACAGCTGCCCTGGAGCAGACTGACAGAAGCGTGGCTGCCAGTTTGCATCTACAGCCCCTCCCACCACCAACAAACATTCATACACCAGTGTGAGTGGCACTGGAGGCAAGGAGGGTGAAGTGTTTTGCCCAAGGACACAACGGACTGACTAGGATAGAGCAAGATTCGAACCGCCAACCCTTCGGTTATTGGATGACCCGCTCTACCACCTGAGCCATGACCACCCCCCAAATAATAACTAACTCATGGAAGGAAATATATACATAAACAACAGTGAACATATGGTGACAATTACTAACCCTCATTCCGAGATCTTGTGAAAAACCTGTTCTTCTAAGTGTTTTTGAATCGTCTTCTGTTTGAACATTCCTTGTGCTCCTCCTTCAGTCTATTCCAGACTTCCACACACAGATAGGCTCAAACTTTTCCGAGTAGTGCGCACCCTCTGAATTTTGAAATTAAATCTACCCCTTAAATTATAACTCCCTTCTCTTTCAGTGGATAATCAGGGACCGAGCCCACGGGGAGAGGCCCTCCCCCTCCCTCACACAGTGAAGGAGGGGGAGGGCCTCCAAACGCAACAACTGATGATTTTTCTCTCATTCTCTCCCATGTTAAATTTCTCTCACTCACATGTTTGACTAACTCCACCTTCATACAGTCACTGCTTATTCAGTTCTGACTTTGTTTCAACATATATTAAAACGTTCAATACACTTTCAAAAAGCCTGACGTGCAAGAATTTTTCAGATAGGAGGTACGGTTATGGACTGACGTCAGTTTGTTCGACAGGTGGTTTTTAGTTCATGTCTGCTCTACAGGTCGTTAGTGGTGATCAGGTGCCCCTGCCATGTTTATGCTCCCATAGCAACCATGTGGAGTCCATAGCAACAGTGTGTGTGTGTGTGTGTGTGTGTGCGTGTGTGTGTGTGTGTGTGTGTGTGACTGCTACTACTATTACTACTACTACTACTACTGCTATTACTGATCCAACCTGGATAATATAAAATAACTGATTGTAACTGATTCTCTCTCTTTCTCTCTCTCTCTCTCTCTCTCTCTCTCTCTCTCTCTCTCTCTCTCTCTCTCTCACTGTCTCTCTCTCTCACACACACACACACACACACACATACACACACACACACACACACACAGAGTAGGGTTTTTCAAAATAAAAGCCTTATTATAAATGTGAAAAAAACATAAATCTTCTAAAAAAACAAGAACAGGTGGAGGGAGGCGTGACCAGTAATGGGTGGCGGCATGGGAGGTGGAACCCGGCCAGAGCGTGAGGTCCCGCCCAATGCTGCTTGCAGCTTTAATTTCTGTATGTTTCCTGGTAGTAGATTATTTTTGGCTTTGAATATAATTTGTGTTGTTTGGAGTTTTATGATGTCTTTGAGTTTTAGTAACTTTAACTGTAAAATAATGCCTTTGTGTGATCTGTGTAACCTGCCGTGTGAATTAAAGCATTTTAGTAAATACAACGTCCGGGCTGACAGTGTTTCCAGGCTCTGTATATTACAGACTATATTAGAGACCCTCACATGCAGAAGGCCGTCCATGTGCAACTGGCATCGCATCTATAAGTATAACGTAGAACTTACTTTCTGCTGCACATTTCATATGTAGCTACAATATATGTCTATTTATACTTCATTTCATTGGGTTTCATGACTTAAGCGGGTACACACTTAAAGATAATCGGGCTGATTTTGTCCCGACTTTCCCCCGTCCCAACCAAGGACGACAAACCCCAGATTATCTTCTGTCTTATAAGTTTATCCAATCAGATTCTCCTGTGGTCTGAGGTGTGTTATGACTGAATTTGTCCCGATAATCAGCTCTGAAACGGGTCAGGGCTGACAATCGTAAATATTTAACTTGTTCAATATTTACGATGAAAAATCTTCATGTGTGGGGAAAGCCAACAACTCCTGAGCAGAGTCCTGCACGGGTCCACTTTTTCCAAACCCACACCCCCTGTACCCGCCAAGATTTTTATCGTTAATGAAAAACTAACAAAATGAGGAAAACTAGAATTGTAAAAACATTTTCGTTAATTGAAATAAATAAAAACTAGAAATAAAAGAAAAAACGATAACTAACTGAAACTGTATTGTGTGTTTACAAAACTAACGAAAACGGGTAGAAATTATGGATAAAATTCCCTTCATTTTCGTGTTTGTCAATGTCGGATTGATATGAAAGCAATTTATTTCCTCAGAGCAATTTTAGCTAGCGGCACCGTACAACACGTTTTGGTCCGTCACTTGTGTTCACTTGTGGTTTCCAGTCGTCTTCTGGTCCCCACTCTACCTGGAAACATGGAGACTAAAGTTGGGAGAAAGCAGCAGAGTCCTGTCTGGAATTTATTTGAATACAACGACAGAGAAGAAGAGAAAAGAGACGACAAAACTAAAATTAATACTAAAACTAAAGTAAAACTAAGCATTTAGAAAAAAATGAAAACTAATAAAAACTATCAAACCTGCTCTAAAAATGAATTAAAACAAACTGAATTAGAGAAAAAAAAAGTCAAAACTAAATAAAATTAAACTATAATGAAAAATCCAAAACTATTAGAACCTTGGTACCCGCGTACATTAGACCCCCAACCTGACCCGACCTGTTATTAACTCCATTGTCTACACATAACTCACTTTAAAGGGCTTCATTTGTGCCTAAAACAAACGCCATCATTAAATCTCTAATATGTGCTGCTCAGTGACATCTGTGGGTGGACGGAAACAGATGTGAAGCTCACTTCAAAATAAAACCAGATATGGTTCAACCACGGTCAAATTAGATGATCATCATCATTAAATGTCCTCACAATTATTGCCATCCACAATTTTTTATTCTTTCACTACCTTGCCCACTACCCACCTGCATTTCATTGAATTTTACCCGGGCCCATACCCGCAAAAATTCTTTTTTTTATTTTTTTTTTACCCATCCCAACATGTTTTTGCGGGTTACCCAACCCTTTTTTTTGGGGGGTTGCGCGACCTGATTCAGGTCTCTGCTCGCAAGTCATGCTATGTTTCTTCTTCTTAATTTTTGTTAGATCACGCTTGATCACACGAGATTTCTGGCTTGGAGGACCAGATTCTAGATCGGTAGTGGGACACAGTCGTTATGTGTGTGTTGTGTTTAGATTATCGGACCACACCACACACAGTACGATCAAAACTGTTAAATGCCTGATTTTTTTGTCTTCATGTGTGGGGTCTGGAACAGATAAAGTCTGTCTTAGGTTTTTTTTTAATAAGCTCAGAAAGTTGCAAAGTCTGAAACTGAAAATTCAGTTCTGACTTTTTTCCCACATATTATATACCGATATGTTCACAAGACTCACCACAGGGCTCATAATCACAGTTTATTGGAGAGGTGGTTTCTCACTGAATTGAACACCGTCACATGTCTCATCCATCAGAGCCATGTGGACTTGAGTACTACAATACACACACACACACACACACAGAGTAGGGTTTTTCAAAATAGAAGCCTGATTAAAATGCTATAATGTACTAACATATATATATATATATATATATATATATATATATATATATATATATATATATATATATATATATATATATATATATATATATATATTCATGACTGCACAAGAACAGGCCCTGAACACAAGACCAATAGAGGCCTGGATCTACCACACCAGACTAGACACCAGGTGTAGGTCTACCACACCAGACTAGACCCCAGGTGTAGGTCTACCACACCAGTCTAGACCTCAGGTGTAGGTCTACCACACCAGACTAGACCCCAGGTGTAGGTCTACCACACCAGACTAGACCCCAGGTGTAGGTCTACTGCGCCAGACTAGACCCCAGGTGTAGGTCTACCGCACCAGACTAGACCCCAGGTGTAGGTCTACCGCACCAGACTAGACCCCAGGTGTAGGTCTACCGCACCAGACTAGACCTAGGTGTAGGTGTACCGCACCAGACTAGACCCCAGGTGTAGGTCTACCACACCAGACTAGACCCCAGGTGTAGGTCTACCGCACCAGACTAGACCCCAGGTGTAGGTCTACCACACCAGACTAGACCTAGGTGTAGGTCTACCGCACCAGACTAGACCCCAGGTGTAGGTCTACCGCACCAGACTAGACCCCAGGTGTAGGTCTACTGCACCAGACTACCAGTGGTGGCTGCTCGTCGTTCAGACAGGGGAAGCTCATTGCCGGCTTATATTACAAAAAAAAAAAAATCAAGTTATTTAAACATAAATTTGACCCTCCGTTCCTTTTTAAGAAAATGCTTAGTGACCTTATCGTACACAGTAGGCGTCTTTTCCAGGGACTTGACCAGTGTCGTCTCAATGTCCAGCAGAGCTGGGCTGCTTAGACGGCCTTGGCCCATTGTGTTGCGGGTGTAGGACTTGAGCTTTTTTAAACAAGAGAAGCTCCTTTCTACACCTGCTGATGTAGCTCCAATTGTGGCCACTAATGACAACAATTAACGATATTAAACTCGAACAAGAAATGATTTAATTCTGTAACTGAAACAAGAAAACGTCGAAATTATGTTAAATTGAAACAAGGAAGTACAATGAGTGTGTTTTATTTACAGTGCAAGAAATGAACAAGTCATTTCATAGTGGTTTCTCTGATTTCCCAGCAGAATGTGTGACGGTATTAAACTGAACTGTGCCAGTGAAGGAGCAGATCTGAAAACAGCTGTCAATCAAACAGGATTCAGCCTTTTGACTGATCCTCCAATCAGCATGTGGAAGCTCAGCGTCCAGCCCGGCCGAGCTCCGCCCACAGCTCCATTCACCCCCAGAGATGCCAAGCGTCTGTGGGTGGGACAACATCAGGGCATTTATCCAATTAGCGTCCAGTTTAGAGTCAATGAAAAACCCAGTTCCACTCAGTCCCATTGAAGTGCATGGACGCTGAGCATCTACGGACAAATGCACTGAGCAGAGATGGAGGAGAAAACACAGACACGAGAATGGAGGAGAAGTGAACAACATCCAGTCCACTGATCTGGGATCAAACTGATTCTGAACCAACTGGTCTGAGAGATGAACGTGTTCCAACACATTTGGAGTCAATGAAATGTCAACACAACCGAACAGATTTGAGCATTTAATTTTCGTAATTTTAGGGGAAGCCGAGCTTCCACTGCAGTCTGACAGAAATCGCCTCTGAAGACTAGACCCCAGGTCCAGGTAAGGCCTACATGGAGCTGCATAACCAGGTAGAGGACACAGTGTACAGGACCATCTGAACCCAGTCTGGACTGGAGGTCCCAGGGTCCCAGGGTGGGTGACACCCCCAAAGGTGACAGAGAACAAACAGGCCCAGATCCTGTGGGACTTCCAGATCCAGACTGAGCAGATGGTGCTGTCCACTCATCCTGACAGAGTGGAGGTGGAGAAACATCAGAAGACAGTGGTAGCGATAGATGGAGCAACAAAGAAAGAAAGAACAGGAGAAGATGGAGAAATACCAAGAACTGAAAATGTAACAGTGGTACCAGTAGTGACCGGGGGGGGGGGGGGGGGGCACTGACCCCCCAAACTGAGAGGATGGAACCAGCAGATACCAGGAACAACATCAGAAATCTGAGTCCAAAAGAGAACAGTCCTTGGAGTGGGCGGGGCTCTTACTAAGATTCACAAGATGAAAAAATAGTCTTACTAGTCAACTAGTCCACTGGTCTACTAGTCCACTAGTCTACTAGTCTACTAGTCCACTAGTCCACTGGTCTACTAGTCCACTGGTCTACTAATCCACTAGTCTACTAGTCTACTAGTCCACTAGTCCACTAGTCTACTAGTCCACTAGTCCACTAGTCTACTAGTCCACTAGTCCACTAGTCTACTAGTCTACTAGTCTTACTAGTCCACTAGTCCACTAGTCTACTAGTCCACTAGTCCACTAGTCTACTAGTCCACTAGTCCACTAGTCTACTAGTCTACTAGTCTTACTAGTCCACTAGTCCACTAGTCTACTAGTCCACTAGTCTACTAGTCTACTAGTCTACTAGTCTTACTAGTCCACTAGTCTACTAGTCTTACTAGTCCACTAGTCTACTAGTCTTACTAGTCTACTAGTCTACTAGTCTTACTAGTCCACTAGTCTACTAGTCTTACTAGTCTTACTAGTCCACTAGTCTACTAGTCCACTAGTCCACTAGTCTACTAGTCTACTAGTCTTACTAGTTGCTCTAATGGCAGTAGCCAGTGGGAACACACATCTCTGAAAATGTTTAGGCAAATGTTCATCTAGGTGTTATGCCAATAGATCCATTAGCAGTAGCATTTTGATGATAACTTGGGACTATTATTTACTCACTAACATGGGTCATGACGTACACTCAAATTGGACTTTGCAGCAAAAATGAAGCAGCTTTTTGTCACCAGGACATGGTTGATGTGGATTGCTTGGATGGAGAGTTTGCTGGGACTAGTTTTTAGGTTCAGATTTTATGGTTCTACCCTTTTAATTGTGTGATATTTGTGCTTTTCTGATTTTTCCATTTTTGATGATTCAGAGGACTGAGTAGCATTTTACATTTACACAAAAAAATTCCCTTTGGTGCCTACGGACAGAACTGTAAACAACAACAACAACAACAACAACAACAACAATAATAATAATAATAATAAGAAGAAGAAGAAGAAGAAGAGGAAGAAGAAGAAGAAGAAGAAGAAGAAGAAGAAGAAGAAGAAGAATGCATTATTCAGTATTTAAAGTCCAAGGACAGGAAAAACAAGAACAAAGACAACGGACTAGTTGTTTGCTGAATAAATATTCTTTGAGTGTCTGTATTGTTTTGTATTCATTGATCATAATGATCACTAGTCTAATGCATTCACCTCTAAAAGCCTGAATGAAGACCTTCTTCAGAGCCTTCATGTGGATTCTTCTCCACAGTCACAGTGCTCTACATTCTGTCTCTGTCAGTCTAACAGAATGAGGCTCAGTGACCGGAGGACGGCGGCGCTGTCCGTGGTGCTGGACAGACGCGCGGCGCTGTCCGTGGTGCTGAACAGACGCGCAGGGGCTTTGATTGATATGACAGGCACGTCCGGAGTCGTCATCTGGTGGGATGTTAAAAACGGTGTTTGGGGGGGTGGGGGTGAGGGGGCTGCACAGATAGAGATAAGCTGACACACAACCCCCTCTGCTCTATTGATTGTTGAATACATTAGAGGACTGTGTGAGGTGTAAAAAGACGTGAGTGGAATAGATAACAGGGAAGGGTGGAATTTTCCATTCATCTCCATCTCTCTCTCTCTCTCTCTCTCTCTCTCTCTCTCTCTCTCTCTCTCTCTCTCTCTCTCTCTCTCTCTCTCTCTTCTTTCTGCCTCTTCTCTTTGCTCTGCCTGTTTGTGTCTGCACATATAGTAGACTGTGTGCGTGGATTTATTAGGTATTGATGGCGGATTGCTTGACTCTTTCCCGCCTGCCTCTCTCTCTCTCTCTCTCTCTCTCTCTCTGTGTGTGTGTGTGTGTGTGTGTGTGTGTGTGTGTGTGTGTGTGTGTGTGTCTCCGGAAGCTCCACTCTCTCGTGCTGCTGCTGCTGCAGTCCAACCAGCTGCTGCTGTCCGTGTCCCGCATTGCAGCTCCGCAAGGACGCCGTCGGAGCTCCACAGATTGTCACCCTCCACACATCAGCCATATTTCACTGTAATGATGCATTTGCCGGTGACAGGCGGCGGTTAGAGGAGAGAGAGAGAGAGCACAGGCCCGGCGGCGCGTGCTGTCGGTGCAGAATAGGCGCCATGTTGCTCCTAAAACGGACAGTGGAGCAGTGGATTATTCTGATTTTTTTTTTTTTTTTTTTTTTGGTTCGCTCTTGTTTTTATTCCTAACCCTCGTGCGCCTGTATGTGGAGGACGGATTCACTAGAGGGAAGGTCACCAATTAGGGCTTAGAAGCTTCTAATTGATAAACAATCAGCGATGATGTCAGACACAACAAGTAGTTGCGTACTGAAGACGGTACCATGGCACACACACAAGTTGTCAAAAATCCAGAAGTTATTAAAAAAACCAAAAAACAAATTCAAATCAGATGTGTTGTTGATAGGAGGATGGTGCAACATAAGGACACAAATCCATGTTCGGTCAGTTTTTCTACTCGACCTTAGAGTCTTTTTTTTTTTTTTTCCCAGCGCACACATAAGGCGCATTCGGTTTGGTTCAGATCCAGAACATGTGTGACTGGGCCTGAGAGGAGCGCGTCATTTACTACTCGGTCAGTGGGGGAGGGAGGGCGGTGTTTTTTTAATGGATTAAAACCGAAGGTAACCCAGTCAACATGGTTTCATTGGGACAGTTTTTAGACCCTTTAGAACACATGAGGTGAATATATGCAGGTACCAACAGGATCACTCAGACCGGTACTATCCTGTCATTCATCCATCCATCTGTTCATTCAGTCATTCATTCATTCATTTCAGATTATACATGTAAGCTCCCAATAAAGGTGTTCTGCATTTATAGGTGAAGTGAATGACCTGTGCAGACATACAAACACAAACCCTTCTGCCTACCGTGCACAACGAATTTCAGTCGAGGTGACTTTCCAGCGACAACTGAAGCCAAAAGCGACAGAAGGATGAAAGCATTCATCTTGGAGCTTGTGTCTTGTTTGTTGCAGAAATATTCACAGCGTCCTCTGTTCTCCTTCCTTTTTCCTCTCCTTTTTCCTCTCTTTCCTCTCCTCTCGTCTTTCCTTCCTTGCAGCCAGCCGCCTCTTCTGCTTCCTCTCCCGGTCGAATGCGTCCCAGATTTGCGCCTGTGCCTGCGGTGCGGTGCGGGGCTGCAGCTGCTCTGGTCCCGCTCTTCCTTCCGCCTCCTCCTCCGCTGGCTTTCACCCACTGTTCACTTTGGAGCAGTCGGGCTTCCAGCAGACTCCACCTCGGAAAAGAAGGAGCAGAAAGGGGGTGTGAGGATGGAGAGCTGTAGGCTTCCACAGAACCACACACAGTGGGATTAGAGAACAGACAGAGCAGTGTTTGGATCAGCTCTAGACGAAGGAACACGTCAGACCTGTTGCTGATGAAGACATGACAGATGTTATCCGGCAAAGACCGATCCGGTAAAATAGAAGAAAAATGTTGATACTCTGTAAAAAAAAAAAAAAAAAAAAAAAAAAAAAAAAAAGAAATTTAAAAAAAAGGAAAAAAAGGTAAAATTCCGGCAGCAGGGGTGCCGAAAAAATACTGAAAATAACCATCTCATAAAAATACAGGAATTTTCCATAATCAAAATACAGTTTTTTGCCCTAACTTTTCATGAGATTTTGCTTTTTTTTTCTTCTTTGTAATATTTAATAAAGAATATTTTCATGTATTAATACAATCAAATTTTATATATATATATATATATATATATATATATATATATATGAAATTTTTAATGAGACTCAGTTGTCCAATCCACTGATAAAAACTGTATTTGGACAGTTTATCAGTGCTTATACATGTTATACATTCATAAAAATACATTTATTCAACATTTTTGTTGTGAAACCTCCTGTAATTACACAAGATATTTGTCAATTAACAAACAAGTCTGGTTCAACTGACAGAACAAATAATTTTTGTGGTTGTCAGTAATTTTAACTTGTTTTATTATTATTATTATTATTATTATTATTATTATTATTATTATTATTGTTATTATTATTATTATTATTATTATTATTA
Source organism: Sphaeramia orbicularis (assembly GCF_902148855.1). NCBI lineage: Eukaryota > Metazoa > Chordata > Actinopteri > Kurtiformes > Apogonidae > Sphaeramia > Sphaeramia orbicularis. The sequence goes on from NC_043972.1 coordinate 58,862,446, forward strand.
TTATTTACAGTATTAAACTTTAAATGAACAGTTTAATCTCATAAATAGAAAAGAAATATTCGTGAAATTATGATACATTTGCAAATGCAATTTAACGGTATTTTTCTGTGAAAAAAAAAAAATTAAAAAATGTAAATTTTATGGTTATTCACAGTTACAGTTTTTTCATGTCATTTTACATTTGACATGTAAAATCACAGTCTGTTTTTGTCATTTCATGGATATTTTCCTGTATCTTAAAAATACAGGAAAAATCTGTAAAATAAACTGTAAAAATTCTATAAAATTACAGATTTTTTTTACAATGTATAACTTTTTTTTTTTTTCTCGTGTCAATTCCATATCTCTAGGAGTATAGGAACAGTTTCTGGGCTGACAAGTCCTCACACCAACAGTCAATACTGATCAGGCCTCAGAAATGGTCGGATCAATAGGTGTCAGTAGAGGCTGAATAGACATGAGTCAGCAGCGGAGGCTCTGCTGGGCTGGAGGCTGTCACATCCACTGAGTCAAACATGGGGAAAATATCCTGCATTTAATCTGTTTATTAAAGGATACAAAACAGATGCTTCCATTTTGGGTGAAATTGCTCACTTCCAGTCCCTCCGAGGATGAAAGAGGGGATTTGGAAACAGCTTTGAGCTTGTGGAGAGACATCCGTTCAGAGAAACCCAACTGACAGTTCATGTTTCTGTAACATTCACAGAAAACTGTAGAGCCAACAAACACAGGCACACAAACATCAGCTGCACACCACACACTACACACTACACACAACACACTACACACAACACACACATAACACACAACTCACAACACAGAAGGCTTTGAAAACCAAAGCAGGATATGGAGGATGGGGGGGGGGGGGGGGGGGTAGAGTCATGATGGGCCCCTGGGTACAGGACTATGATGGGCCCTGGGTACAGGACTATGATGGACCCTGGGTACAGGACTATGATGGACCCTGGGTACAGGACTATGATGGGCCCTGGGTACAGGACTATGATGGACCCTGGGTACAGGACTATGATGGACCCTGGGTACAGGACTATGATGGGCCCTGGGTACAGGACTATGATGGACCCTGGGTACAGGACTATGATGGGCCCTGGGTACAGGACTATGATGGACCCTGGGTACAGGACTATGATGGGCCCTGGGTACAGGACTATGATGGACCCTGGGTACAGGACTATGATGGGCCCTGGGTACAGGACTATGATGGACCCTGGGTACAGGACTATGATGGACCCTGGGTACAGGACTATGATGGACCCTGGGTACAGGACTATGATGGACCCTGGGTACAGGACTATGATGGGCCCTGGGTACAGGACTATGATGGGCCCTGGGTACAGGACTATGATGGTTAATTGTGATCAGCAATTTTACAAAAGAGAAAGAAAAAATGAGATCAATAGCAAATGTCATCAGGGTCATCATCTAACAGATTTTTTTTTAGATGTTCTTGAGAACTTTGATTTTCAACCAGGGGCCTATTGTAAAATAAATAAATAAATAAATAATAATAAAAAAGAAAAGAAAATAAAGAAAATAAAAAATAAATAAATAAATAAAAATTAGAAAAAAAATATTTCTAAAAATAAAATAAAATTTAAATTAAAAAAAAAAAAAAAAACTAACAAAAAAAACACCCCCTGCTGACATCATCATAGACAGCCCCTCCCACCCTCTGCTGACATCATCATAGACAGCCCCTCCCACCCCCTGCTGACATCATCACAGAAAGCCCCTCCCACCCCCAGCTGACATCATAACAGACAACCCCTCCCACCAACCACTGACATCATCACAGACAGCCCCTCCCACCAACCACTGACATTATCATAGACAACCCCTCCCACCCCCTGCTGACATCATCACAGACAGCCCCTCCCACCTCCTGTTGACATCATGACAGACAGCCCCTCCCACCCCCTGCTGACATCATCACAGACAGCCCCTCCCACCAACCACTGACATTATCATAGACAGCCCCTCCCACCCACTGCCGACATCATCACAGACAGCCCCTCCCACCTCCTGTTGACATCATGACAGACAGCCCCTCCCACCCCCTGCTGACATCATCAAAGACAGCCCCTCCCACCAACCACTGACATCATCACAGACAGCCCCTCCCACCAACCACTGACATCATCACAGACAGCCCCTCCCACCTCCTGCTGACATCATCACAGACAGCCCCTCTCACCCTCTGCTGGCATCATCACAGACAGCCCCTCCCACCTCCTGTTGACATCATGACAGACAGCCCCTCCCACCCTCTGCTGACATCATGACAGACAGCCCCTCCCACCCCCTGCTGACATCATCACAGACAGCCCCTCCCACCAACCACTGACATTATCATAGACAGCCCCTCCCACCCCCTGCCGACATCATCACAGACAGCCCCTCCCACCCCCTGCTGACATCATCAAAGACAGCCCTCCCACCAACCACTGACATCATCACAGACAGCCCCTCCCACCAACCACTGACATCATCACAGACAGCCCCTCCCACCTCCTGCTGACATCATCACAGACAGCCCCTCCCACCCCCTGCCGACATCATCACAGACAGCCCCTCCCACCCCCTGCTGACATCATCAAAGACAGCCCCTCCCACCAACCACTGACATCATCACAGACAGCCCCTCCCACCAACCACTGACATCATCACAGACAGCCCCTCCCACCTCCTGCTGACATCATCACAGACAGCCCCTCCCACCAACCACTGACATTATCATAGACAGCCCCTCCCACCCCCTGCCGACATCATCACAGACAGCCCCTCCCACCCCCTGCTGACATCATCAAAGACAGCCCCTCCCACCAACCACTGACATCATCACAGACAGCCCCTCCCACCTCCTGCTGACATCATCACAGACAGCCCCTCCCACCCTCTGCTGACATCATCACAGACAGCCCCTCCCACCCTCTGCTGACATCATCACAGACAGCCCCTCCCACCTCCTGCTGACATCATCACAGACAGCCCCTCCCACCCCCTGCTGACATCATCAAAGACAGCCCCTCCCACCAACCACTGACATCATCACAGACAGCCCCTCCCACCTCCTGCCGACATCATCACAGACAGCCCCTCCCACCCTCTGCTGACATCATCACAGAAAGCCCCTCCCACCCTCTGCTGACATCATCACAGAAAGCCCCTCCCACCTCCTGCTGACATCATCACAGACAGCCCCTCCCACCCCCTGCTGACATCATCAAAGACAGCCCCTCCCACCAACCACTGACATCATCACAGACAGCCCCTCCCACCTCCTGCCGACATCATCACAGACAGCCCCTCCCACCCTCTGCTGACATCATCACAGAAAGCCCCTCCCACCTCCTGCTGACATCATCACAGACAGCCCCTCCCACTCCCTGTGCAGCTCCTTCAGTACTAGACCTTTACCCCCAGTGGAAGCAGGAGTCATTCCTCCCACAGCCATCACACTGTACTACAGTTCACTGTACACCCCTCACCCCCCCCACCCCCCCCCCACATACACACACACACACACACACACACATCATATCATGTACATGTGCATCTATATTGTAAATATGTATATATTATGAAAATCTAAATGTATATAAATATTTAGATAAATAACAGTTTTCTTTTTCTCTTCATATTTCATGTTTCAGCTGTTTTCAGCCTCTCATTCCTGCACTTTATTTTTGTAACTTCCTGCTGTCAACTGTGAAATATCTTATCTTATCTTATCTTATCTTATCTTATCTTATCTTATCTTATCTTATCTTATCTTATCTTATCTTATCTTATCTTATCTTATCTCTTTTCTTTTCTTTTCTTTTCTTTTCTTTTCTTTTCTTTTCTTTTCTTTTCTTTTCTTTTCTTTTCTTTTCTTTACTTTTCTCTATGGTCATGGCAGATTCATCCTTATATTACACTGTCCAAAGGGGAAGATAATGTCTTTAACTGTTCAATGTCTTAATTCCTCATTAAAATGAGCTACAAATGAACTCCTAGTCGTTGCTGAACCCTCTGAGGATCAGTCCGATGAATTCTTCAACACTACTTAGGTATAATTTTCTGTAATAACATCCTTATTTAATTGGACCTTTGCTTGATGGAGTCCTCCTCCTGTACCAAACATTTAAATTCAATTACAGTTTCAGACTTCTGAAAACGTATTAGATCAGTCAGTTTAAATGTGAAATGAACTCAACACAGATTATTTCTGTCCATCTGTCCTCCTTCACTCCAGAACCCTCAGAGTTCTGCACTGCTGCTTTCAGTTAAAAGTATTTGTTTTGAACCATAAATTCATCTGTCCACTTCAGAACATCAGGTAAAGTGGAGATTCTGTTGTTCTAGCCATCCAACGCTCTGTAGTGATGAAGACTCCAAAAACACTGTCCGCCTCTGGAGCACCAGTTCATCAAAGAGTTGATGAATGAGTTTCTTCCTCTGACAGACTAAATAGTTCAACTATGATCAGGAAAGGTTCACTACAAACAGAAAATTATCAAAAATGTCTTAACCTTAACCTTAAATGTCAGCAAAGTACCAGCTTTTTTGTTTTTTTTTATTAAATCAGTGCCTATATGGGAAACATCCTGATGCAACAGTTTATTCAGATGCAGTTTTTAAAAATTTTAAGGAATGTCCTTGTGGTGGAATGTTTTCTTTACTTTTTTCTTCAAGGTTCAAGGTTACTTTATTTATACCCGTGGGTAGATTTGTTTTGCAGTCGAGGTGATTGCTTTGGCATTACAGCAAGACATATACTGACAGTCAATAGAAACTCTGAGGTCTAAATGTCTGCATATTTCTACTTGTAGGGGGTTGTAAGTATTCGTTGTGGATTTATTGATGCCTCAGTGCTGGGGTAGTTCAGATAATGATGAGTTGTCATGTTGTCATGGTTCATTGCACGTGGGTTGGTCTCTTTGCAGAAGTGGACCGAATACACATTGAGCAATACTCAGAGGGTATCTGCACAATTTGAGGACTGGTTTGGAAGGCTTATATAAAGACCCAGAAAAGGCCACCATTGTTAGTTCAGTGAACGGCATCATGCCACGTCTATCACGTGAACAATGTCTCCGGTTTGGCACTGGGTATGGTGGAGGCCGCTTTGAGCTCCAGTCATACGGCCAGGCCTATGGAGGGGCTGTTCCCAACCCACAGTCACAAACCTGGTTGAACTCCACAACACCACAGGCTCTGTAGACCAGAGACCGCCTGCACCGAAGCGAACAGAGGCCATACCCGGTACACACTGTTGTGACTTTGGTGCCATTTTCTTTTGTTAAGTTTTTTGTTTTGAAATTATTCTTGAAACTTTAGATTTTTGTTTCTGTATGCCAATATCCGAAACAAATGATTCATATGAAAAAAATCCAGTTTAGGGTTTCAAAATAAAAACTATGTTGAAAAATATGGTCTCAAAGGTTTCATTGACTATGAGTGTATATTGAACCTGATAAGCAGGTACTTGATTGAGCGTCCAGACAGACCAAAAAAACAGGACAAAAAGACTGGACAAAAAGTGTTCAGTGTTCCACCATTCATCAGTACAGCAGCATGGATAAGAAAAAGGATTACATAAATAAATAAATAAGATCAAATAAATATAAACAAGATGCAACAAAACACAATAAAAACCTCAAGAAGATGAAAACAGTCTGGGATAAAAAAACAGGATAAGAAAATAAAAATTTAAAATTAGAAGTCACAATAATAATAAATAGAGCAAAGAAATAGAATAAATCACTAAAATAAGTAAATAAAGTGCATTGTCACTGTTTCTTCTTGAGCTCAGTGACGGCGACAGGAACAAAGCTGTTTTTATAAACGCTGTGTCCTGAACCTGGGACTAAACACCTCCGTCCAGAGGAAAGGAGCTGGAATTCACCTGGTAAAGGATGGGAGTCATTATTAAGAACTGATGCATCCATCCTCTGGACCTGTTTAGTGGACAGTAAGTAAGTAAGTACATTTTATTTATAGAGCACTTTTCACAGACAGAGTCACAAAGTGCTTTATCAAATCAAATCAAAATCAAATCAAATTTACAGAAACCCAGCAGAATCCTCCAGGAGCAAACACTTGTGACTGGTGACAGTGGAAGGAAAAAGTTCCTTTAACAGCAGAAACCTGGAGCAGAGCCAGACTCCTGGAGGATGGACGACTGCCTGGACCAGCTGGGGTTAAAGAGAGAGGGTAAAGGAGGAGAAAAGAGAGAGCGATAGAGATAGAGAAAGGCTGAGGGAGAGGGGGGAGGTAGGGGGAGACACATGGAGTACATGTAACACTGTAAAGTAGCAACTTTACATTGCAAAAAACGAATAAAACGGTACAAGTAAAATACAATTAGAATACCCATTTTTGTCCTGTCTGTAAGCGGGATCAAGTGCCTGTCTTGCATGTTTAATGTATGTGTTGTTGTAATGCCAAGGCCATCACCTAGACTGCAAAACAAATCTACCTACAGGTATAAATAAAGTAACCTTGACCTTGACCTTGATAGAACACAATAAAATACTTTTAAAAACAGTTTAAAATATGATGAATACATAAAGTGTAATCAGTTTGTGGTGGCCCTGAGGCAATTGGGAAATGAAAAAGCCTGTTTGAACAGGAGTGTTTTGAGGTGTTCTTTAAAACTCTCTACAGAGTCCATGGACCGTAAGTGTAGAGGCAGGTCATTCCACAGACGTGGACACAGGGAGGCGGGACAAGACTGGGACTCACCAATCAGGCGACTGGACCATCTGACTGTTTGATTCAGTGAGTTTCTCTGCAACTGAGGTCTGAGCGAACCACGGCACCAGGAAAAAAGAGAAAACAGACTTAGTTCAAGAACGATAAAACAAAGTTCAAATGGTTCAGTCTATGTGGGAGTGGGCCAGTTTTGTGTAAAGATGTGAAACTCTTGTCCACAAATGTGGACAGAAAACCCAAAGCTGGGTCTGAGGAGGGGAAGTTCACAAAAATACAAATGTCCAGTCTCACACAAAGAACATGTCAAATGGAATATTTGACCTTCAAAAATTCATGTGAAGGAATGCTTCTAAAAAAGAGCTCTTTGGAACAAGGGATTCCTAAAGTAGACTCCAAACTAGGGATGTCACGATATGAAAATGTCATATCACGATTATTGTGACTAAAATTATCACAGTTATTATTATCGCAGTATTGTTGAAATTGTGCTCAAAATGTTCAAAAAGTACTGATACACACACTGAAATAATTTAACCAAGTTGTATTTAAAAAATAATAATAAAATAAAATAATAGGTGCAATGTCCCTTCTGTTGCAGAAACATTCAAATATTAACCCTTAGTGGTCTGAGCCTATTTTGTCCATTTTTCAGTCCTTTTGATTTTGCCTTTATATACTGTGACGGCCCCTGCTCAGGCGTCTGAGAGTGTGCTTGGCGGTGATGTCATTCTGTGTTCTCTCTTTAGGATGAAGCTGAGACATCACAGTGATTGGGAGCACCTGGGCCCGGTGTTCCTGAGGACCATAAAAGGGCCAGATCCAGCGTGGCGTCTCTCTCTCTCTCTCTCTCTCTCTCTCTCTCTCTCTCTCTCTCTCTCCCCTGCCGACCAGCACATTTTGTTTGATTTACTTTTTGTTTCTTTCAGCCACACAACCTCACACCTATACTATCCAATCATCCACATGCACACCACTGATATTGCTGACTTACACACCTCATATTTATTGTAAACTTTGGTTATTTTGCGTTATGCTTTAATAAATATTTTGCATTAAGTTAGCACTGTGTACTTCTCCCATCTTTTTGTCATGGCCAAGAGCCGGGTTATGACAATATTATATAAACAAATGTTTACTGTACCCATGTTTGGTATCTTTTTTTTCAGCACAAGTTCATCTGTCTATTATTTTTTTTAACTTTAACCTACTATAAATACATAAAAGGCCAGAAAAGACAAAAAAATATAAAATCTGATTTGAAAAATGTTTAGAATTTATTGCATAAATAACACACAGATGCTTAACGAACCTTTTCAAAGACTTTAAAAGTTCCAATTCAATTGGTTCCAAATATTAGGTATATAAAATTAAAATTGCAAAAAAATTTAAACTGTCAAAACACATAGACTCAAGGATCTCAGGGAGAGACTGTTGTTCTAAAATTTTCTATGATTTGTTCCACCAGAAGTGTACCTTCGTGAAATTAGGAAACGTCTACGTGATGCAAAGGACAAAGACGGTGTCTCTTTATCTGCTCAGGAGCCCAATGGAATCTAAAGAGCCAGGGTAAAAACCACAACTGCTGGGAGATGAGGGGTTCACTACATTTTAAAAAGGACTTCCCACTTGAAGTCAGTGTCGGGGGAACACAACAGGAGAATGAAGAAAAAGTCACCAAGAGAAGGGCTGAGTTTTAAAAAAAAGTTAGTCCAGAATCTGGTTTATTAAAAACAGCAAAAGTTTACAAAAATCCAAACTTGTGAATTTTCAGAGAAGGTAGTTTACCACTAGTTTCTCTATAAAACACACACTTGTCAAAAAACAAGGAAAAAGGGGCACACACACTTAAAGAAGAGTTTCCTTTGTTACTTTTTCTAGTCTTTAGTGACTGTTGGAGACTCCCGTTATTCAATGACGTTATTGTCGTAGGCTTATTATTGGTTAATCATAGTTTCTGGGCAGAACACGTCAGTCACTCCAGAAGCTAATTCTAAGAAAAGCACATGTTTTTGCACATGCACCATTTATGCTTAGCACCTGCACTGTTAGCCTAGCATGTCTGGAGCACAAAAATCCCCCAGTTCGTATTCTGTTTTTTCTGCTCCACGCTCTCTTTACCACAACTACTTTCTAAAGCTGTAAAAACAGATCTTTTAGGTAGAATCTGACTTCTGCTCTGAGTTCATCACAGGCAGGTGTGAGTTCAATCAAAACCACACACACACACACACACACACACACACACACACGAATCAAACCTGACTGTTCAGTATCTCTTAAAATAAAAATACAAGATACAGCTGGAAAATATGACTCAGAATATAACTTAAGACTTGTCAAAATAAAAAGACTCTTCAAGCAAAACAACTTTGTAATGTAAAGATTAAGCAGAAAACTGATGATGTTACTTTTCCTCTTCTCCTCCATTTTGGTTCATGATGCATGATGTATGATGTTCACCTGACATTGTGAAATTTAAAGTCACATTCAGCTCCCATTTAATACGATATGTTTAACAAAACTATACTCAAATATTTGACGTAAAAGCAGATCCTTCCATAGGCGTTTTCCCCTAAAAGTACGGTAGCTAATCAAACACGGTTATCATGAAAATTAGAATTTAAACAGTTAAAATAACCGTCAGCAATTTTACTGCGGTTTATCATTATACTGGTAATCATTACATCCCTACACCAAAGAAAAACTCCAAGGCACTGTCTTTAAACATTTAAATGCCTTTATTATAATGGCATGGTCATATGTAGACCTAAAAAAAACACCTCTGAGCATTTCGGCTTCAGGCCTTCATCAGGAAACATCCAAACTTTGAATGTTTAAACAGAGCGCCTGGAGTTTGTCTTCCACTTTGGTGTCTTCATTATTTGACCTGTTTAAGTGTTCCTCATGAATCCAACCATTGGAATGTGTTCAATATGTATTTATAAGTTCAATAAACTCATTAGACTTGGGTGCCACATCATTTCTTCAGACTTTCTGAGTCTCCACAGTGTTCGCTGTAACTTCAGCTTTAACTTCAGTCTGGTTTCACAGTCGTTTAAATGAAATCCTGTTCAGTTTTTCATGACAGACAAGAACGCCTCTGACTTCTGTTAGTGGAGAATTTCATCACAACACTCAGAAATGATGTCATTGGACACAGTTACATGCAACGCTCCATTACCTGGGGTAACACAAAAATAAACATACCAAAAACACATCCAACATTTTAAAATCTTCCTGATGGAATCTGAAAAATATATTAAATCTTTAGAATTTCTCTTTAACAAAAAAAAAAAAAAAAAGCACAAGCACCCTGGCAATTTATAAAGAATTCTTTAAAATAGACTGAACTCTGTGATGTATTTATTTATTTTTGTTAAATATGTTGTTTTTTTCTAAATATACTATTATTTGTCTATTTTGTTTTTTGTCTTTAAATCTATGCAGTTTTTTTCTTAAATTTATTTGTTCAAATGTTGTTGTTGTTTTTTTTCTTTTTGACATCTTGATGTTTGTTTATTCAAAATTTATATGTCTTGTATACCTAAATATTTTCAATAAAGTTGAGAAAAATAAATAAATAAATAAAAATATATAAATTTTAAAAAACTATATAAAAAACTAAAAAAAATAAATTAAAAAATGGTAAAAATAAACAAAAAAAACAAAAACTAATAATAATAATAATAATAATAATAATAATAATAATAATAATAATAATAATCCATTACCTGGGGTACTTTTAATTGTTGCCACTAGATGGCAGCAAACTCAGTCTTTTCGGTCCTTGTTCAGTCACACTGGTGACTGAACCGTCCAGTTCATTCTCCACACTCATGGAGGTCATGTGACAGCTGAGAACATCCAAGCATCATCTGTGGTCAGAGGTTCATCTGTGACATAACCTGGTGTCCTAAAGGTTAGAACACAGGTGTCAAACATGAGGCCCGGGGGCCAAATGCCCCCCTAAGGAAGGGTCCAATAGGATGAATTTGTAGATGCAAAAATGACACTGAATCAGTTTTGTAAAAATCATTTTCTTTCAGGTTCCACATTCAGACCAATCTGATCTAAAGTGGGTCAGAAGCAGTCAGATAATATCATACTAACCTATAGATAATGACCACTGCAGATTTGATCTGTGTTTAAGTGTAAAAAAGTAAAAGTACATGAAAATGTTTATATTTACAAATGATCCTTTTACAAAAAATGTGAACCTGAAACGTCTTCAGAAAAGTAAATGCAGTTGTACAATATTCGACCTGTTTTAAATGCTTTGTGTATTTGTGATCATAATGTCAGTTATAACGTACATGTGTAAATAATAAACTGATAAACGGGCAGAATATTGTTAAAATAACACTTGTTTTACTTAAGAAATGTCCAGTTGTTCATGTTCTTCAGATTTTGACTCTTGAAGAGTTTTTCTTTAAAGTACTTGAAATCCAGCATGTTTACTTCTTAAATAAATTATTCAGTCTTGGCTGACAAAATGACCTCGTTAAACTGACAGACATCACATATGTGAATGATGGTCGTGTTCAAACAGGTTAAGTTTGTTTCCCTTTTTGGCTTTTGAAACCATGTGAGATGTTTGAAGGTACTGTCTTTATTCTATTGTCTGTTTTTGGTCGTGGTGTATTGTTCTTATTTGTCTATTTTATTTATTTATTTTGTTGTTTTTAATTGTATGGCTTTTTAATCTATTCTTGTATTTTATTCTTTTATTTGGGTTTTATTTATTCTTTTATTTTTTGTACAGTTTCTATATTTTTAAATCTATTTCTGTATTTTATTCTTCTGTTTTGGTTTTATTTCTTCTTCTGTACACCACTTTGGTCCACTGCAGTCGTTTTAAAGTGCTTTAAAAATAAAGTTGGATTGGAGTTTGTCTCTTCAGTGAAATCTAGAATCCAGCTGGACTCAAATGACAGGAGAGGTTAGATTAGGAAAATACAAACTAATTAGGACACGTTTGTGTCTTCACATCATATGTTTAGGTGTTGAAATTTACCCTTAAATTGTCATGATAATGTATTTGCCGTACCCTTTGTCCACCATCTGCTGTGTGTCTTAAAGATTGTTCAGTGTCTTTAAAACAGGTGAAAACACAGGGAGGATCTGTCCCAAGGTTCTAATAGTTTTGGATTTTTCATTATAGTTTAGTTTTATTTAGTTTGGACTTTTTTTCTCTAATTCAGTTTTAATTCGTTTTTAGAGCAGGTTTGCTAGTTTTTATTAGTTTTCATTTTTTTCTAAATGCTTAGTTTTAGTTTAATTTTAGTTTAGTCGTCTCTTTTCTCTTCTTCTCTGTGGTCGTATTCAAATAAATCCCAGACAGGACTCTGCTGCTTTAGTCTCCATGTTTCCAGGTAGAGTGGGGACCAGAAGACGACTGGAAACCACAAGTGAACACAAGTGACGGACCAAAAAGTGTCGTATGGTGCCGCTAGCTAAAATTGCTAGAGCGAAATAAATTGATTTAGAATCAATCCGACACTGACAAAGACGAAAATGAAGGGAATTTTATCCATAATTTTTATCTGTTTTAGTTAGTTTTGTAAACACACAATACAGTTTCAGTTATCGTTTTATTCTTGTAATTATAGTTTTTATTTATTTCAGTTAACGAAAATGTTTTTACAATTCTAGTTTTTGTCATTTCGTTAGTTTTCGTTAACGATAATAACCTTGATCCGTCCAATGGACAAAGAGGACAGTAAACATATATAACCCCCCCCAGTCCTCTGCTGTATACAGTAATAAAGTAAATAAACCACACAATGTACAGAAGGTGCCTGTTATTCAGAAAGCAGACTGTGGATAGATTTAATATGAAATGGAACATTATACAGAAATACCCAGAACTGTTCATTTCATATTTTCAAAACTTTATCAAACATCCCCCAACCATCTGGACCCCCACCCCTCACCCCCCAACCCCAGTGTCAAAATATGACTTCATATGAACTCAAGGTTTAATAAATGGTCTGCACTGTAAAAAAATCTGTAATTTAACACAATTTTTTCTGTTTATTTTACAGATTTTTTCCTATATTTTTAATATACAGGAAAATATCAATGAAATGACAAAAACAGACTGTGATTTTACACGTCAAATGTAAAATAACACAAAAAACTGTAACTGTAAATAACCCAAAAATTTAAATTTTTTTAAAAGAAATTTTTTCTTTTTTCACAGAAAGATCCAGTTAAAATACATTTACAAATGTATCGTAATTTAACAAATACGTCTTTTCTATTAACAAGATTAAACTGTTAATTTAAAGTTTAATACTGTAAAAAAAAAAAATTTAAATAAATAAAACGAGATAAAATTACTGACAGTTAACCGTAACAGAAGTATTTGTTCTGTCAATTGAACCAGACTTGTTTGTTAATTGACAAATATCTTGTTTAATTACAGGAGGTTTCACAACAAAAATGTTGAATAAATGTATTTTTGTGAATGTAGAACATGTATAAGCACTGATAAACTGTCCAAATACAGTTTTTATCAGTGGATTGGACAACTGAGTCTCACTGAAAATTATTTATATATATATATATTTATAGGGAATTTGATTGTTTTAATACGTGTAAATATTCTTTATTAAACATCAAAAAGTCAAGAAAAATATGCAACATCTCATGTAAAGTTAGGGCAAAAAAACTGTATTTTAATTATGGAAAATTACTGTATTTTTAGGAGATGGTTATTTTCCATTATTTAACAGTATTTTTTCAGCACTTCTGCTGCCGAAATAATACTGTTTTTTATCAAGTTTTTTTTTTTTTTTTTACAGTGTGTCTCAGGTTAAATGTGTTCAATGTTCCATATTTGAATCAGATTCATAGTTAAACTAATGACCTCAGTGCTGGTTTGCTGCTGTTTTCCAGGTATATGATGGTGTGTTCTAACACATATATGTTGGTTTGGGTCCATTTCTCCAACAGATGTGTAAATGTTCCACTGATAGAACCTGTCCAGTCCATGTGCTGTCATGTGCAGACAGTGTTTGAAGCAGATCTGGTCCATCTGACACTAATGTTCACCTGGACTTAAACCCATTCTATCATTAGTTCGACTGTTTCACATTTGGAGCCCAGACTGGATCTGACAAACTACAACCAACCAGCATTTAGGACTGGACTAGTCTGGACCAGAACCACCTGGAACCATGTGACCTGTAGACCAGTGGAACCATGTGACCTGTAGACCAGAACTGCAGAGCCCAGACCTGAACTGCAGACTCCAGACCTGAACCGCAGAGCCCAGACCAGAACTACAGACTCCAGACCAGAACTACAGACTCCAGACCTGATCCGCAGATTCCAGACCTGAACCGCAGACTCCAGACCAGAACCACAAAGCCATGACCAGAACAACAGAGCCCAGACCAGAATCGCAGACTCCAGACCTGAACCACAGAGTCCAGACCTGAACCGCAGACTCCAGACCTGAACCGCAGACTCCAGACCAGAACCACAAAGCCATGACCAGAACCACAGAGCCCAGACCAGAACCGCAGACTCCAGACCTGAACCGCAGAGTCCAGACCTGAACTGCAGACTCCAGACCTGAACCGCAGAGTCCAGACCTGAACTGCAGACTCCAGACCTGAACCACAGAGCCCAGACCTGAACCACAGACTCCAGACCTGAACCGCAGAGCCCAGACCCAGAGTACCCCAGTCTCTCCTCATAAATTCAGAGTCTTTGTGTAAAACTGATGGAAATCAGGATGAAAACAGAGTTTATTCTGACGCTGCACTGCATCCATAAATGATGCCAGAGCAAATCAATCCCATAATGCATCAGTCCAGTCAAACACTGAAGTGTGTACTGTTGTCTGTGGAATCAGAATCTGTTTTTATTTTCTAATGAGTCCATTCTAATTAACTGTTGGAAATATATGGAGTAAATTGTCTGAATTTATAGTGAATAAACCTAAATATTTAAACCAGGGGTCTCAAACATGCGTCCCTCTAAAGGTTCCAGTTCAGCCCCTGGGATGAATTTGTAAAGTGTAAAAATTCTACTGTTAAGGCTGTGGAACTCATTTTAGTTCCGGTTCCACATACAGACCAGTCTGATCTACAGTCAAATAAGAACAGCAGAAGAACCCACAAAAAAGAATGACTGCAGATTTTCTTGACAGTTTGATGTGAGAAAAATTATCTTACATTATACCTATAAATAATACAAACTTCAATTTTTTGTCTGTGTTTTATTGCAAAAAATAACAATAAATTATGAAAATATTTACATTTACAAACTCTCCTGTAACAATAAAATGTGAATAACCTGAACAAATATGAACAACCTGAAATGTCTAAAGAAAATTCAGCCCAGTTTGAACTCTGTTCTTCCTGTTCCTCAGTGTTTAGTGTCTTTGCAGATCTGATCCAGAATGCACATGGACTAATGAGAAGTGGAGGCAGAAGATTGTTAAAATTGCACTGATTTTTCTTAAGAAATTTCAGTTTTTTTCAGGTTATTTACTTTTTTTTTTTTGGGGGGGGGGGGGGGGGGGGGGGGGGGGGGGGGAGTAAGTATTTTGTAGTGGCCCAGAGGTGAAACAGCTCAAAAAATTATCCACTATAAGAAAAAAAAGAGAACAGCCCAAAAAATTACCCACTATAAAAAAAACAAAACAAAACAAAACAAAAAACTGAGAACAGCCCAAAAAATTATCCGCTACAAGAAAAAAAAAAAAAGAGAACAGCCCAAAAAATTATCCGCTATAAGAAAAAAAAGAGAACAGACCAAAAAATTACCCACTGTAAGAAAAAAAAGAGAGCAGACCAAAAAATTGCCCAGTATAAGAAAAAAAACAAAACAAAACAAAACAGAGAACATCCCAAAAAATTATCCGCTATAAGAAAAAAAAAGAGAACAGACCAAAAAATTACCCACTGTAAGAAAAAAAAGAGAACAGACCAAAAAATTGCCCAGTATAAGAAAAAAACCAAAAAAAAAAAACCAGAGAACAGCTCAAAAAATTATCCGCTATAAGAAAAAAAAAGAACAGACCAAAAAATTATCCACTATAAGAAAAAAAAAACATCATCCACCTTTTCAATTAGGGGGGCGCTGTTTACCTGAAAGGTCTCTTGTTTTAAAATTCAGGCCAAAAGAAAAATAACAGGCTGAAAATTTTTAAGGCCTTCAGGTTTTGTTTTTTGTTTTTTTTTGTAGTGTATAATTTTTTGGGCCGTTTTCTTTTTTTTATAGTGAATATTTTTTTGGGCTGCTCTCTTTCTTATATAGTGGATAATTTTTTGGGGGGCTGTTCTCTTATTTTCTTATCCTGGATAATTTTTTTTCTCATAGTGGAAATTTTTCTGGGCTGTCACACCTCTGGGCCACCGTAATATTTTCATAATTTAATCGAGTTTTTTTGCACTAAAACAAAGACAAAAATTTGCATTTGTCATTATTTCTAGGTTATTCTGTTATTAGTTTACTGGTCCGGCCCACTGCAGATTAAATCAGGCTGAATGTGGAACCTGACAGAACATGAGTTTGACACCGCTGGTTTATCGTGTCTGTTGTGATGAAGTGGTTGATGAGTTCATGGGTGTCAGATCTGAGGCAGAGCGGAGACGTGATCCGGCAGCTGATCCCAGGAAACCACCCTGTTTTCAGTCATGTGAGTCATGTGGAGGCGTGCCTTCCAAACACCACATTAATCTGCTCCTTTGGCGTTCTGTCCAATGGGAGCGCAGGCTTGTATTAAAATAGATAATATGAGAGTGAGCGGGGCCGGCGGAGCGTAGACAGACCTATATAACAGATTGAGACATGCAGAGGTAATCCAAAAGGGTTTAAAGCTCTGCTCATACATGTGATTATCATTTTTTTTCCTCTTTTTTCTGGGTTATTCTGGGCGACTGCATCAAACAGACAGAATGATTGGATGTCCACTGAATCCACTTTATGCACGAAAAGTCTTTGGATTGTTTACCAAAGTCAGCTGCTGCTGATCCACTGGTTACTGTCCGTCTTAGATCACACCCAAGAGCAAAATGTAGCTTTAAATGAAAAGAAGGGTGAAGAGCAGGAGGAGACGGAGATGATAAATGTCTACAGATATTCATATGGGCTTAGGTTAGACGTGTGTGTGTGTGTGTATTAGTCTGGACTTGTGTGTATTTTATCCATCAGAATAGTTAAGGTGTGATTCAGTGGCGGCTGCTGGTCTTTCAGACAGGGGAAGCCCATTGTCGGCTTACATCAAAAAAATTGTCAAGTTATTTAAACATAAATTCGTCCCTCTGTTCCTTTTTCAGAAAATGCTCAGTGACCTTCTCGTACACAGTAGGCGTCTTTTCCAGGGACTGGAGAGTTCACTCCAACCTAGCCAACAGTATGACTGATTTAACTATCTACAAAACCATATTAAACCGGAACAAGAAATGATTAAATTATGGAACCGAAACAAGAAAACGTTGAAATTATGTTAAATTAAAACAAGGAAGTACAATGAGTGTGTTTTATTTACAGTGCAAGAAATGAACGAGTCATTTGGTTTCTGTGATTTCCCAGCAGAATGTGTGACGGTATTAAACTGAACTGTGTCAGTGAAGGAGCAGATCTGAAAACAGCTGTCAATCAAACAGGATTCAGCCTTTGGACCCATCCTCCAATCAGCACGTGGAAGCTCAGCATCCGGCCCGGCCAAGCTCCACCCACAGCTCTGTTCACCTCCAGAGATGCCGAGCGTCTGGGGGCGGGACAACATTGTGTCATTTATCCAATTAGTGTCCAGTTTTGAGGCAATGAAAAACCCAGTTCCACTCAGTCCCATTGAAGTGCATGGACGCTGAGCGTCTACGGACAAATGCACTGAGCAGAGATGGAGGAGAAAACAGACACGGGAATGGAGGAGAAGTGAACAACATCCAGTCCACTGATCTGGGATCAAACTGATTCTGAACCAACTGGTCTGAGAGATGAACGTGTTCCAACACATTTGGAGTCAATGAAATGTCAACACAAACCGAACAGATTTGAGCATTTAATTGGAGTCATTTTAGGGGAAGCTGAGCTTCCACTGCAGTCTGACAGAAAACACCTCTGGTGTGGTTCATTCGGGGGGGGGGCAACCCCATCAATGATTAAAAACCAACTGAAATAACAGCAGGTTGTGTCTGAGTTTTCTTCCTCCTTTATCTTACATCACTGCACTAACTTTCACCTGAACTGAACAGTCTGGGTATGCGTGAACGTCCCCGTGCACATAAATACATCGTATACCTGATCTGTCTGTCTGCATGTCAGTACCCACTTTTACACCCAGATCCCAGAAAAAAGGTTGGATGGTGATTCCACCTTTTTTCCCCCATTGTCTGATTTCCACAGAAAAGACCAAGAAGTAACAGAGGTGAGACAGGCTGGACTTTTACACAGTGGACCTGTGTTCACCAACCAAAGGGGCGGGGCCACAGCGGATAGTGGAACGCATCATGTCCGCATCGGAAATACACCTGGGGTGTTGTCTGGTGTGGTAGACCCCAGCCTCTACTGCTCTGGTGTTCAGAGCCTGTTCTTGTGCAGCCATCAGTACCATCAGCAGTCCCTCTGTGCTGTCTTTCAGTCCAGCCTTTTCCATCCACTGGTTTGTTTTCTCCATATCAGCCACTTCGTCAGTTTGTCGGTAGTTCATGCCATGCAGGGGCGTGTCCTTCCCTGGTACCCCCTCGGGTACTGGGCTCTTGTTGCCTGAGGCATTCACTCATCAGTTGGTCATTGGGGGCCATTTTCTGGGCATATTCCTGGAGGTTTGCTGTTTGCTCCTGGACAGTAGATCTGACACTTACTAGTCCGTGACCCTCTTCCTTTCTCTTTGTGTACAGCCTCAGGACGCTGGACTTAGGGTGAAACCCTCCATGCATGGTATACATATACAGGGGTTGGACAAAACAATGGAAACACCTTAAAAAATCAACAAAATATAATTTAATATGGTGTAGGTCCGCCTTTTGCGGCAATTACAGCCTCAGTTCTCCGAGGTATTGATCCATACAACTTGTGAATTGTTTCCAAAGGAATTTTCAGCCATTCTTCAGTTAGAATACCCTCCAACTCTTTTAGAGACGATGGCGGTGGAAATTGACGCCTTACTTGAATCTCTAAAACTGACCATAAATGCTCAATAATGTTGAGGTCTGGGGACTGTGCCAGCCATACGAGATGCTCAACTTCATTAGAATGTTCCTCATGCCATTCTTTAACAATTCTAGCTGTATGGATTGGGGCATTATCATCTTGAGGTGAAGGTGTTTCCATTATTTTGTCCAACCCCTGTATATGTGTAATCCAGTCCAAATGTATTGGGGATAAACAGTTCCTCAATTCAAGATGAACATTCTTGGAAGAAGTCAAATAATATGAACAAGATTAAGACTCAATAAGTAAAAAATAATTTTTTTTAAAATCATCCTTCATGATAAATATTCCACATTCAAGTCAGTTTATCTCCATCAGTTTATTCCTTTTTTTTTTTTTTTTTTTTTTTTTTTTACAGTGAACAGTATTGTGTGTCTGAAATCATTATCCCTATGCCTTCACTTATGAAAAAAACAAAAAAAAACAAATCAACATATTTTTTGGGGGGTACCTGCCAGCTGGAGCTTCACTGTTTGGAATTTGAGTCTTGATCCAAAAGACACCACAGGCCTCAGCGTGGACTCAGATTAAGTGCTTTGGTTACGCAAGACATAATGTGCTTCTCTTGTCAGTGTCCCAACAATAGTCATTTCAAATGAAGATCCACAAGGAGATGAGGTTTTAGAATGATTGGATTTGTGTTCTCCCCCTCTGAAAAGGTTTCCAAATATTTGACATCAAATCAAGGCAATGCAGACAGACAAGGTGGATTTAAAGATAGGCATTTAATAATGTCAACTGAAAAATGAACTCATGAACAAGATCTGAAAAAACAAACAAACAAAAAGACACAGCAGTCAGTGCTGTATGTGTGAGTCATTTCCTTTGTGGTGCATTATAGTGTACACCAACAGTTCTAAACAACAGGAGCCATGTTTGATAGACATAATCCCCAGAACCAGAAAAAGAACAGAAGAAACACAATGTACAAATAAACCCTGGCTCTAATATTCCCATAGTAAGAATGATCAGGTGAGCATTCACTCTGTCAGTGGTGAAAATGGGACATTTTCACATGGCACATGTTTCATTATGTTGTGTTCTGTTTATTAGTGGGACAAATATAAAAAACAGGAATATAAAAAGGAGTTATTTTCAAATAAACAGGGAGTCAGCTACAGTAATTACATGACAGAGTACTATGTTAGTTCTGTTTGAGGGACACTGACCCAGTGTGGAGCTGATCCAATGATGAAGTAACAAAAGGGACACGATCCTATGTACATTTACTGTCTGTCCCTTTACAGCTGGATTTAAAGTAGAACCACTACGAGAAAGAATAGAACCGACCTATGCACATGTGCAGCAGGAGTGTGTGTGTGTGTGTGTGTGTGTGTGTGTTAGTGCGCAATCAGAAATATTCAACCCCAAAGATTTATCAATTAATTTTTTCTTTTAAGACAAAGAAAACAGCAGTTTATAATGGTCATTTTCTGTAATTAAAATACAGTTTTTTGCCCTAACTTTACATGAGATTTTGCATATTTTTTTGACTTTTTAATGTTTGACAAAGAATATTTACATGTATTAAAACAATCAAATTACATATATATATATATATATATATATATATATATATATATATATATATATATATATATATATATATATATATACAGGATGGGGAAGCAAAATTTACAATGAACATTTAGTTGTTTTTTCTCAGCAGACACTACGTCAGTTGTTTTGAACCCAAACATATACTGATGTCATAATCATACCTAACACTATTATCCATACCTTTTCAGAAACTTTTGCCCATATGAGTAATCAGGAAAGCAAACGTCAGAGTGTGTGATTTGCTGAATGCACTCGTCACACCAAAGGAGATTTCAAAAATAGTTGGAGTGTCCATAAAGACTGTTTATAATGGAAAGAAGAGAATGACTATGAGCAAAACTATTACCAGAAAGTCTGGAAGATACTATTAAAGAAGAATGGGAGAAGTTGTCACCCCAATATTTGAGGAACACTTGCGCAAGTTTCAGGAAGCGTGTGAAGGCAGTTATTGAGAAAGAAGGAGGACACATAGAATAAAAACATTTTCTATTATGGACATTTTCTTGTGGCAAATAAATTCTCATGACTTTAAATAAACTAATTGGTCATACACTGTCTTTCAATCCCTGCCTCAAAATATTGTACATTTTGCTTCCCCACCCTGTGTACATCTATCTATCTATCTATCTATCTATCTATCTATCTATCTATCTATATATATATATATATATATATATATATATATATAAAACTTTCAATGAGACTCAGTTGTCCAATCCACTGATAAAAACTGTATTTGGACAGTTTATCAGTGCTTATACATGTTATACATTCACAAAAATACATTTATTCAACATTTTTGTTGGGGAAACCTCCTGTAATTACACAAGATATTTGTCAATTAACAAACAAGTCTTGTTAAACTGACACAACAAATACTTCTTTAACGGTTAATTGTCAGTAATTTTATCTCATTTTATTATTTTTTTTTACTGTATTAAATTTTAAATCAACAGTTTAATCTCATGAATAGAAAATAAATATTTGTGAAATAATGATACATTTGCAAATGTATTTTAACTGTATTTTTCTGTGAAAAAAGAAAAAAATTCTTTAAGAAAATGGAAATTTTATGGTTATTCACAGTTACATTTTTTTCATGTTATTTTACATTTGACATGTAAAATCACAGTCTGTTTTAGTCATTTCATTGATTTTTTCCTGTATCTTAAAAATACAGGAAAAATCTGTAAAATAAACAGTAAAAATTCTGTTAAATTACTGATTTTTTTTAGAGTGTAGGAGGTTGGAAAAACACAAGTTACAGGTTGCCTGGAACGCAGCATTAGTCAGGAGCTGGAACCCTGTAAAGGTTCCTGTAATTTTTGACCTGTGAGGGCGGTTCACCAAGCCTGGCCCCGAAAATGACCCCCAAGTTTCTGCAGTAGAAAAGTGACCTCAGAGAAGCCCCTGTGTGACTACAGGTCACCTACAGGATGACCTGATGAAGGCTGGTCCAAGTGCTTCAGTGGAAACTCAAAGATGAACTTTACAACCAGACTCCAGGATGTACTCCAGTCTGGACCCAAAGGAACCTCAACAGTCATTGATTACGACTACAGAGTTTTAGGAGACGGTTCTATGCACTGATGAAACCAAACTAGAACTGTCTAAACACGTGGGTTTAAGGCTGTTTTTTGTCCTATTTTGTCATTTTCGTCTAGATCACAGGTGTCAAACATGTGGCCCGGGGGCCAAATCTGGCCCGCCAAAGGCTCCAGTTCAGCCTTTGGGATGAAGATGTGAAATGCAAAAATTACACTAAGATATTAACAATCCTTTTAGTTCAGGTTCCACATTCAGACCAATTCAATCTCAAGTGGGTCAGAGCAGTAAAATACTATCATAATAATCTATAAATACTCACAACTCCAAATTTCTCTCTTAGTAAATGTAAATCTTTTCATGTATTTACACTAAAACAAAGTATAATTTCACAAAAAATGTGAATAACCTGAACAAATATCAAAAACCTGAAATATTTTAAGAGAAGTAAGTACAATTTTAATAATATTCTGCCTGATACTAAATGTTTTGTGTATTTGTAGATCCACTGTTGATCTGTAAGTTATAATGCACATGTGTAAATGATAAACTGAGGCAGAATATTGTTAAAATTACACTTCTTTTTTCACTTTGTTCATGTTGTTCACATTGTTGGAAAGGATAGTTTGTAGATTTTCATTGTTTAATTTTACCTTTTTCGCTCTAAAACATAGAGAAAATTTTGGAGTTGGTATCATTTACATATTATTATCTTATTATTTTACTGGTTCGGCCCACTTCAGATCAAATTTAGCTGAATGTGGAACTGGATTAAAATGACTTTGACAGCCCTGGTCTACATCACTTGAATGTTTTGTAGATGATGGGGTTGAATATTTATAATTGCAACAAGCTGAGTCAGCGTCAAAGAAGTATCCTAAACTATCTGACAATCGTTATTTATTGCAAGTATCAAAGCTTTCTAGTGGCGTATGTTGAAGCGACAGTGTCTGAGGTGATCCTAGGTGAGCAGGCAGAAAGAACAACCCGAGGGTCAAAAGGACAAATATAGACTCGGCTTGTCTTGGCAAGTGAAGATAAAAAAGCTCGAGCACACTTGTACAAAGTGAATGATTTAAACAAGCACCTGATAAAAATACAGAAGCTTCCAATAAACGTACCAAACTTCAACTGCCTCCATGTGTTCATCCTTACATATGTGATCATTAAAACTGGTGCATAATTACATGCTACGCTACATTAAAAAGTTACACTTGTTCTAAGCAAGTGGTCAAATGCTTATTTAAAGTCAAAGTCAGTGATGATAAATGCTTTAGTGACTTCACCTACAGTCTGCTAACATATGTTTACAGACCACCAACACATTTTCTTCTGACGTGATGCTAAAGGTGTGAAGCTCAGATGTTCTTATTAACAGGATACTGTCATACTTGGTCGTGTTGCATAAACATGGGAAATCTGAATATTCGTAATTCAAGAGTCCAAATCATATTTTAAGGTCAAATTTATCTGATAACCCATAAACTAATAAGGACTTCCTCGCTAACATTACCATTTGATAAGTACAAGATAGAACAGATATCAGTTCTGAAGTATGTCTGTCTTATTGTCCCTTCACATGATTGAGCGTTTGAACAAAGTCTTCCATTGGATGTAATCTGGATGAATATTACACCGTTTATGGTGTTAGGGTAACGCAACAAATATTAACAAAAAAAGCCCCAATATTAGTTAAAGTTAGAGTTAGAGCGTAAACAGATGTATGTTTATACTTCAGAATTCATGTATCACTTTATCTCTTTCTCATGTCACTAAACTACAGAAGCGTATTGCATTCACACAAAAAAAAAAAAAAAAAAATTGGCTCTGTTTTTCTGAATTAACGAGACAATTATCTCATTAATTGTGAAAACAGAGCTGAATTTTAATTTTTTTCAGAAAACAGTATCTCGTTAATTCGGAAAAACAGAGCCAAATTTTTTTAAACTTATTTTTTCTTGTAGTTACGAGATAATTCTCTCATTAATTCGGAAAAACAGAGCCGAATGCAATTTTTTTCAGAAAACATTATCTTGTTAATTTAGAAAAACAGAGCCGAATTTTTTTTTTTTTTAACTTATTTTTTCTTGTAATTATGAGATAATTATTTTGTTAATTCAGAAAAACAGAGCCAAATTGTTTTTAAACTTGTTTTTTCTTGTAATTATGAGATAATTACCTCATTATTTTGAAAAAAAAGAGCTCTGTTTTTCTGAATTAACGAGACAATTATCTCGTTAATTCGGATAAACAGAGCAGAATTAATTTTTTTTGTGTGAATGCAATACGCTTCCGTTCTAAACACTTTCAAATGATAATATTGGCGATAGGAACTGGTTGAATTCAAGTCTGGTTGTTTGATAGTAGTTAATAGATTAACAAAATATATATATATATATATATTTTTTTTTACCTTGAAATTCTAGTTTTAGGTATCAGTCGTCTCTTTAATCACTGGTCTGTTCTCTGAGTCTATAAAACTGGACCACAGAAGGATGACAGTATACTTTTAATTACCACAGGTGTCAGATGAAAATGGCTGCCATGTGAAAATGTTCTATCCAAAGCATTATTAATCATTCATTACTTAGATACGCCAATTCAGCTCTGAAATGCTAAAACAAGGAGCAGTGTTCTGAGCTGGCCGATGTAGTGGCCTTCAAATCGAGGTCAGTGTCCTTTATTATCATTCAAGGGCTCCTGCGATGCAGAAGAACAAGCGCTAAATATAATTACATATTGGCCTTAGATAAGTTTCATCGTGAACCTGCCACCATCAGCTCCGTCACCACCTCCTCCACCCATGGACGACCGAGGAACAAAGTCAATGGTTGCCGTGTGCTTGATCTGCCCTTTGCTCTGACTCCAGAAAAACATGAAGACAAAACATATGGCCACTGAGCTGAGGAACGACAGGAAGCCCATGGTGGTGGCAATGATCAGAGTCTTTGCATCAAATGGATACGGTTTGGCCATTTGAGCGGAGGTGTTGGCAGCTGGGGGATTGGAAGGCTCTGTCCAGCCCTCCTCTGAGAAGAAAGGAATGGTCCGATTACGAGGGACCCCCTTCACATAAAGACCAACGGTCAGGCTATCATTACCAGCTGCGTTACCTGCCAAGCACTGATAGGTCCCACTGTCCTGCACTTGAGCAAACCGCACTTCCAAAGTACCATTTGGCAAAACTCGAATTCTTCCTGTTGGAGAAACCACATTCTTATGCGATGAAATCCAGGTGATAGATGGGAAAGGATCTCCGTCAGCTTTACAGGAGAACAGGACTGTTGTGCCCTCTTCTACTCTAGCTTCCTGTGGTCTGCGGTCCAGGATTCGAGCAGGGCGGCAGGTGAAAAGTCTTGGAAGTTCCTTTTCAGAAAAGTCTCTGAATTCACGTTGCCTCACAGCATCTGGAGATGCACAAGTGGGCTGATATCCATCAAAATTCAAGCGCAGCCTGCGCCGGACTACCCAAAGGAGCCTACAGTCGCATGCCAGGGGATTCCCATCCAACCTCAACACCTGAAGGTTCCCCACTGAGTGGAACGCACTTTCCTCCAAGGTGGTAAGATGATTGGATGTTACATTAAGCATACGAAAATAGGCCAGTCCTCTGAAGGCCCCTGGTTCTATTCGTAGCAGGCTCCCCCCTGCCAGATGTAGTTCCTGAAGTCTAAGCAAGTCCCCTAGCAGACTGCCTTGGATTACGGTGATGGGGTTGTAGGACAGGTCCAGGAAGCGCAGATAAACCAAATGGCGAAGTGCTGCGTAAGGAACTGCACTCAAGTTGCAGTTGCTGATGACTAGAGATGTCAGATTGAGTCCAATCAGGCTGTTGCTGGCCAGATAATCCAACAGTGGCCAGTTTTTGATCAGGAGGCTGTGCAGCCGGTGAAGTTTACGAAAAGCATTGTTGGGCAGTGTAGAGATTGTGAGGTGTAGCATACGAAGACGTGTCAGGCCCTGAAGCTGAGACAAGGCTTCGGTGGGAATGGAGCTCAGATTGCTGCGATCCAAGTTCAGCTCCTGCAGGTTCTGCAGACCAAAGAAAGCTCGCTGGGAGATGAACACCAAGTCGTTTTCCCCAGCTTCCAGTGTTTGCAGATTTACCATTTCTTTGAAAGTATAGTCCAGGAACACCAGAATCTCATTCTGGCTTAAATCTAGAAAACGCAGGCTGGACAGACCAGAAAACACTCCTACTGGAATGATCTTGAGTCGGTTATTTTTAAGCCGAAGTGTCCTGAGATTCTGTAGGCCCTGGAAAGCCTCGACTTCAATCATGGAGATTAGATTATCACTGAGGTCCAACTCCTGAAGCTGCTGCATCCCAAAGAACTGGCGACGGCCCACAGTCTTAAGCTTATTGTAGGATAAATCCAGTCGCTTGGCATCACTGGAAAAGCTCTCTGGCACTGAGTTCAAATGTTTACCGGAGCAGATGACTTCTTTAGCTTCCAGCCGACACACACATCTGGAAGGACAGCCTCCTGCGGCGACACCCAGTCCATACTGGAGCAGGAGGCTCCAAGCGCCCCATCGCACGACAGACTCCACAAACATCGTACCTCCTGGCTAAGGGAGAAAAGACACATTTCAGTATTTTGGAAACTTAAATGTCAGCAGATGCAGAGTATCAAAGTACTTGGTAACACTTTAATAATAATAATAATAATAATAATAATAATAATAATAAGTACACACTCTGAAGCATTAGTTAAGCATTAACAAATACTGAATTCATCATTTATAAAGCACATTTCTGACATGAATACTCATTAATATATAGTTTATAAGC
Organism: Sphaeramia orbicularis; assembly: GCF_902148855.1. Classification (NCBI taxonomy): domain Eukaryota; kingdom Metazoa; phylum Chordata; class Actinopteri; order Kurtiformes; family Apogonidae; genus Sphaeramia; species Sphaeramia orbicularis. The sequence continues at coordinate 58,889,240 of NC_043972.1, forward strand.
ACAGTTATAATGGTTTTACTCATTAATAAGCTCATCTACATTGTGCTTAATGATTCTATTTTCATACTTTATAAATTATGGATTCAGCATTTAAACATTTAGTATTGAATCACTTATAAACCAGTTCTGATGTGCATTTGTGCTCACACATACACTATTCAGACATGTACTAATGGTTAGGGAATATGTTAGTGTGTATTTTATACTAACTCACACATTTCTTCTCCAATAGATGTCCCATAAACAGTTATTAATACAGGAATTCATTATTTCAGGTAGTTCTAAAGCACTTACTACTCATTAATTCAGTCTATGGTGTGAGCTCATCTAAAGTGTGCACTATCTGTGACATCTAAAGCATTTACAAATGAGATTTAAAGGTTGGCAATGAATAAAGACTCACAAAAGTCTGAGTTATTCTAACAAAAGAAAGACACAGCACATGGGATTATTAAAACAAACTGCATGATTGAATGATGAATGATTATGATTATGAATGATTAGTAAAACATTTATAACTGTGTTTATAAACCACATATTAATGAGTGTTCATGTCAGAAATCTGCTTTATAAATGATGAATTCAGTATTTGTTCATGCTTAACTAATGCTTCATGGTGTGTACTTATTATAAAGTGTTACCAAGTACTTTTAAGAGTCTTCTGAAGGGTAAATAGTAAAAACTTACACTTTCAGTCTCAGAATGCAGATTTTCATAACCAGCTGCAGTCAAGTTGGAATCAGACTCGTCTTAAGTCCAGTGTAGAAGACTAGATCTGTCTGAAACATGTCCTCCTGAATTGCCTAAAATAAAAACAGAGAGAACAAGTGTTCAGAGAATGCAAACCTCTGCCAAGCATGTGTGGATCAATGATTTCTTTTGAAATTAAACAGTTTCTGTATGGAACAGTTGTTCCATACAGCAGAAAAATTGCAGTCAAACATGGTAACTGGTGTCATTTTCCAGGTATTAGTTAGCATTTGAATGTAAGAGAAAACAAATTGTGACCCTCCGCAAATTCCCTGTGTAACTGCGTCCGTAATTTTCGTTGAACAGCAAAAACCAGAACTTATGTCATAGAACATATGTCTATGGATGTGCAAAACACATTTCATAATGATATTTCATAAATTGCATTTTTTATGATTTTCTGAAAATGGTGCATAAAAAATAACACAAGTCAACAGAGCGTAAGGGAAGAGAAATGGAGCGGAACGATATTTTGTACAAAGTTGAAGCTTGGTACTAGTCATGTATATCAAATTATATTAAATTTCAATCAATATTTGTTGAGTTATAATAGAAAATGTGTGGTAAATGGGATTTTCAGTGTTAAATGTAAATGTCCACAGAGTCCACATTCCACAGTGGGTGTGGACAATTTTGTGCCAGATACAAGATGTTGTTCTAAGCTACAGGTGGATCCAATTGGAGGCTAATCAGAGTCGTTTTGAATATTTTATGAATTTTTGAAAATTGCTCAATGATGACAGATAGGAAAACTGTAGATGTTGTGACCTTGCTGTGACCTTGAACTTTGTCCTACTGGGACCAAAATTTAATGGGCTGGTCCCAGGGCCTAGGCCTATCTGTGGGGAAGGTTTGGGGAAGATGGGTGGAAGAGTTTTCCTGTAAAGTTGCTAAAAAACAAACAAACAAACAAACAAACAAACAAACAAACAAACACAAAGCAAAGTGATCACAATACCTCCTGGTGGAGGTAATAAACATGTGCTTTTAGAATTGAAACACTTAAGGATGCATTGAAGTATGACTATGAGTTTAATCAGTGAACTTTTAAAGGGTTCATGTGACATTGGAGCCTACATGAGGTTGTATGAAATGTTTTAATTTATCACATGTTCAACAGAAAAAGTAGGAGATGTTCCATTTTAAATGAAGGCTAATGCGTACGTTTTCCCTTCTTTTGTTCTGAGCCTCAGTGGCATCTTGCTTTAGGTTCCAAACATATAAACATGGACTGAGGGGATGATAAAACAGCCCAGACATTTTCTCCTGTCCATCAGCGTCAGTATTCAAACCATCAAGTGTTCCTGGAAAACTAGTTTAAAGAACAAGTGGTGCACAAGTGTTATCATTAACGAAAACTGACGAAATGACGAAAACTAGAATTGAAAAAACATTTTTGTTAACTGCAATAAATAAAAAGTACAATTAAAAGAAAAAAAACGATAACTAACTGAACCTGTATTGTGTGTTTACAAACTACAACAGGTAAAAATTATGGATAAAATTCCCTTCATTTTCGTCTTTGTCAATGTCATGATATATCATGATATATCGTATCGTGATTTTAATTGTATCGCCAGATTCTTGCCGATACACACCTCTACTTAAATGTATGATGGTGCTGAAGGTCAGAGAAGTGCCACCTGGGGTTCAAAGTTGATTGATGCCAAATTTTGTTGGAAGCATGACACAAAAATAAGAACTGATGTGTGATATGATGCAACACTTCCTCTGATGATGAGGGCTTATGTTCCCTGTACATCTGATCCTCCCACAGACAGAGTGGGCCATAGTAACACTCAACACCAGTGTCATTACTGGGTCAGGCCTGATGCTAGATGTCTGTCAAAGTGCAGATGAGGCGTCTGTGGGATGAAAGCTCCGCCCCCAGGGGAAGCATCTGGACTGATGAACGCCAGCTGGAGTCCGACAGCAACGGGCCAAATGACCACCAAAGCATTCTGACTGTGCTGATGTCCAACTAATAATAAATAAATGTAGTTAAAAAGAGGTAGAAAGAAATGTTTCAAAATAGGTATACGGAAGATGAGGGATAAAAATAGTATCTGACAGTAATATAGTAACAGTAAGCTTAAAATTATTCAGAAATATTGACTCTAGATGGTAGATGTGTTCTTTGTTGTTGATTTTTTTATTTATTTATTTATTTTTTATTATTATTATGGTGTGATTGCTCGGTGCTGTACACATTTAAGGTGATGTATGCAATGTATTAGTTGAAAAGTACTGGCAAAAAATAAGCTTTTGCTTCTAGCCTACACTGTAAAAAAAAAAAAAATCTGTAATTTAACAGAATTTTCACTGTTTATTTTACAGATTTTTCCTGTATTTTTAATATACAGGAAAATATCAATGAAATGACAAAAACAGACTGTGATTTTACATGTCAAATGTAAAATAACATGAAAAAACTGTAACTGTGAATAACCATAAATTTTCAATTTTGTAAAAGAATTTTTTTCTTTTTTCACAGAAAAATACAGTTAAAATACATTTGCAAATGTATCATAATTTCACAAATATTTCTTTTCTTTTTATGAGATTAAACTGTTAATTTAAAGTTTAATACTGTAAAACAAAATATTAAAACCAGATAAAATTACTGACAATTAACCATAAAAGAAGTATTTGTTCTGTCAGTTGAACCAGACTTGTTTGTTAATTGACAAATATCTTGTGTAATTACAGGAGGTTTCACAACAAAAATGTTGAATAAATGTATTTTTGTGAATGTAGAACATGTATAAGCACTGATAAACTGTCCAAATACAGTTTTTATCAGTGGATTGGACAACTGAGTCTCATTGAAAATTATTTATAGATATGTTTATAGGTAATTTGATTGTTTCAAAGCATGTAAATAATCTTTATTAAACATTAAAAAGTCCAAAAATATGTCAAATCTCGTCTAAAGTTAGGGCAAAAAAATGTATTTTAATTGTGGAAAATTACCATATTTTTATGAGATGGTTATTTTCCGTTATTTTACAGTATTTTTTCGGCACCCCTGCTGCTGGAATAATACTGTTTTGTTTTTGTTTTTTTGTTTTTTTTTTACAGTGTATTCCTTTTTTTGGTTTTTATGTTTATTACGATTAATGTACTGAGTACAATGATTGATGTAATACCAAATAAATTCATTCATTCATTCATTCATTCATTCAAATGTGGACAATTTAAGATCAATATAGTTTGGATTAAACTGTCAATTATAGATGAGATTTATGCTGGATTTTTTACACTTTATAGAGTTAAATTCAGTCATCCATATTTATGTAAATTTGTGTACTATGCACCCACCCACATACTCAGAGGGTTAATACAGTGGACTAGGTAATAAATACAAAAATATTATAATAAAAAATAATGGTCTCATAAGTTGATATCAGTTATTATCACAATAACTGTGAAACTTTTATGTCTGTTCCATTTACGACTGCTTTTGGCTCTAGGAGACAGTGAAGGTAAGGTACACTGTAAAAAAAAACAAAAAACAAACTGTGAACAAACGGTAATATTCTGGCAGCAGGGGCGCCAAAAAAATACTGTTAAATAACAGAAAATAACCATCTCATAAAAATATGGTAATTTTCCATCGTTAAAATACAGTTTTTTGCCCTAACTTTACATGTGATTTTGCTTCTTTTTTTTTACTTTGACTTTTTTCAAATGTATTTTAACTGTATTTTTCTGTAAAAAAAAATTATTTTAAAAAATGGAAATTTTTTGGTTATTCACAGTTACAGTTTTTTCATGTTATTTTACATTTGACATGTAAAATCACAGTCTGTTTTTGGAATTTCATTGATATTTTCCCGTATCTTAAAAATATAGGAAAAATCTGTAAAATAAACAGATTCTGCTAAATTACAGATTTTTTTTTACAGTGTAAGCAAATGGTCAACTCTGGGTTTCAACTTTTCATTATGGTCAAAACAAACACTTGTCAAGCAATGGAACATTTTACAAATGTAGAGAATTTTAATAGTGAGGGATCGCACTGATCATAATATAATCTATAACGAAGTCAAAGCAACTAGGAAACAAAAGGTGAGAGCAGAAGAAAACCCAGTGTCAGGGTAAGTGCATTCTACTGTTGGTGCCTGGTCCTGCAGCTGAATAAACATGACTGAGGTGATGAGATAAATCATGTATGTGCAGTGTTTGGAACAAAACAAAAAACAAAAAAAAAACTGACCTTGAAAATGCAATGAAATTTTTAACACTGCATTTCAAATTCCCCTCCATAAAACATAAAGTACACGCACACTGAGCCAAACGGTGCTAAGTAATAAGCCCAAATCTGATCGAATGCAGCCAAAAAAAAGCAAACGGTTCCATACACGGAATATTCCAGACAGTATGAGTGGAACTGCAGCAGCTGAGGCCTCCTGTCCCTGTTCTGAGAGGGTAGGGTCATAGTGTTATAGGGTCATAGTGTTAAAGGGTCATAGGGTCAAAGGGTTATAGGGTTATAGATAGGGCTGTGTGTCGGCAAGAATCTGGCGATACGATACAAATCCCAATACTAGGATCACGATATGATATATCACAATATATCATGATACTGTTAAAAAGGCAATTTTTTTGTTTGTTTCTTTTTTTAACTCTTTCAATGCCATGGGCCGATTAAATCGGCTTTACGAATACAACCTTTAAAGTGCCACGGGCCGATCAGATCGGCTTTGGAGAACACGCCATGTTTGTGTACAAACAAACCATCCACCCCCATTTCTTTCTCACATTTTGATGACGTTCTTTCTGTGTCCCCTTTTTGAGACCAGACGGGAATTTGAGGTCACGTGACTGAATAAATTATGCAAATTACGATCAATAATGAATCGGCTGCGTCCGGTGCGTTCTGAATCTAAGTAGCAATCGGTCGGATGTTACCGAGCGGTTTTTGACCAAGGAAGAGCTCGCGTTTCGTTTTCTGCTTGGGAAATTTTATGAATGAATTTATGAATGAAATCATATACAAATTAGATGGCCATTTTGTAGTAATATCATAAACACAGCGATCTGTCAAAACAGTCCCATCTGCTAGAAAATGAGTTCTGATGACGATTCAGACTTCGATTATAAAAATGACGCGAAATACTGAAAAACGGCCAAATTCTGTGGCACTTTTAAGGCTTATTAGCCCCTTAACTGTCTGGCACCGAAAGAGTTAAATGATTATTTCCTTGAAGAATTGAATTCTACCAGAAATATATACAAATACTGAACACATTTTTATTTGTTCAGAACAGGATCTAATGCTATATCACAAAATGTTCCTGTGTTCAAACTGAAATTCTGTTTTACAGACATTACAGTTTCAGATCCTGTTCAAATGTTCATATTCTATTGGTTCAGAACTAACATCAGAACATTATTTTCATGCAATCCTAACAAAGGAACTAACATTATTTAATAAAAGAGTGTTAAATAAGAATAATAAATAAAATATAAACAAAAAACAAAAACAAAAGAACAAAAATGAACCTCCACAATATCTGCATTTGAATAAATGCCTAAAAATATTGATACAGTATTGTGAAATGAAATATTGTGATATATTGCAGAACTGATATTTTCTTACAGCCCTACATGTATTAAAGTCATGGGTAGACCATGTATATACCGTTTATTAAACTCAAAATACACTCTTCCTTCAATTTAAACTTCTTCATGTCTGCATTTAGTGGTTTACAATTTAAACGGATGCTGAGAAGAAAACTTTTCATAACTGATCTTTTATGAAATTTATCGTCTTACTTCGCTGCACTTTCCCAGGCTTTCTCCGTCTCAACTTTGACAAAAAATGCTAAAAACCTAGACATGTTCTGTCCTCTTCTTATGTTTCTCATAATTCTTGGATCAGTTACTGTAAAAGTATTCCCCTGCATGATTTAGGTCCACACAACAGAAACCTTCACATACTGACACCATCGAAGGGCCTTTTGAGCACCTCTTAGTAAATGTGTGCTTACTGGTCCAGAAGTAAATGAAACTGAAAAGCACAGTTCAACTGACCAAGAGCTTGACTGAGCTGATACACTTCTAATGATCTAAAGCAGGGCTGTCAAACTCATTTTAGTTTAGTTCCACATTCACCCCAGAATGATCTGAAGTGGCCGAACCAGTAAAATAATAACAGTAAAAAAAGTAAAATTACATTATGATAATTTTCACATCTACAACATTTCCTTAAAAATCTGAATAACATGAACAACTTGAAGTGTCTCAAGAAAAACAACTGCGATTTTAACAATATTCTGCCTCAGTTTATCATTTATACATGTGCATGACAACTTACATTATTATTACAAATACACAAAACATTTAATAACAAGCAGAATATTGGTAAAATTGCATTTACTTCTCTTAAGACTTTTCAGGTTGTTCATATTTGTTCAGGTTATTCACATTTTTTGTATAAGGATCATTTGTTAATGCACACATTTTCATGTAATTTTACTTTTTTACGCTAAAACAAAGATAAAATCTGCCGCTGTCATTATTTATAGGTTATGATACTACTTTACTGGTCTGACCCAAATGAGATCTAATTGGTCTGCATGTGGAACCTGAATTAAAATGATTTTTTCACCATTGATTGTTAGTATCTTCAGTGTAATTTTTGCATTTCAAAAATTCATCCTACGGGCCAGATTGGACCCTTTGGTGGCCTGGATTTAGCCCCCAGGCCGCATGTTTGACACCTGTGATCTAAAGTGTCAATGGAATTTAGACACATCCAAGTAAAACCTTAAATATGGCTTCCCCACCACAGCATAAAGACACCGAGAACAGACGCAGACGCTGAAACACTATTAAAAACAAACACAAGCGGTGCAGTCGTCTGACAGAAGACTCTGCAGAATGTGCAAGACAACGAACCACAACAACCACTAACTCCTGTTTGATTTGAATGAAATATGTTCAGCTCCACTAGAGAAGAAATCATATAAAAATACTAAATGTTTCACCATGGTCTTATTGTTGCCGTCCAGTCTATGGGTGTAACCGAGGGCAAAGCTAAGACCAGCTTCAGCTTTGGCCCAAAGTGGCAGAAATTTGACTTCAAAGGCCTCTGGTCACATCTATAAATAACACAACACCACATCTACCTGGAAAAATGTGAAATTCCATTGATGAGATACTTATTTGACATCACACTGAGTAAATGTGGATGCACTGAAGGTTAGGGGAACAAAAACTGGACAGTTTCTCATGTATAATTTCCAAAAATTCAAACTTTACATCCAATCCATTTGGATGTGAACCAAGGTTATTATCATTAACGAAAACAAATGAAATGACAAAAAGTAGAATTGAAGAAACATTTTCGTTGACTGAAATAAATAAAAACTATAATTAGAAGAAAAAAAAAAAACAACGATAACTAACTGAAACTGTATTGTGTGTTTACAAAACTAACTAAAACATGTAAAAATGATGGATCAAATTCCCTCAGTTTTCATCTTTGTCAATCTCGGATTAATACGAAATCGATTTATTTCGCTCTAGCAATTTTAGCTAGTGGCACCATATGATCCGTCACTTGTGGTTTCCAGTCGTCTTCTGGTCCCCACTCTACCTGGAAACATGGAGACTAAAGTTGGGAGAAAGCAGCAGAGTCCTGTCTGGGATTTATTTGAATACGATGGAGAAGAAGAGAAAAGATAGAAAAAAACAAAACAAAAAAACCTAAAATTAATACTAAAACTGAACTAAAACGAAGCATTTAGAAAATAACAAAATTAATAAAAACTAGCAAACCTGCTCTAAAAACTAATTAAAACTAACTGAATTAGAGAAAAAAAAAGTCAAAACTAAATAAACCTAAACTATAATGAACTAGAAGCCCTCGGAGAGTGCAGACCTCCACCAAGGCAGATCAGTGCCCCCACCCCCGATCACCATCAAAATGTAATCATTTGTTCCTTGTGCCAGTATCAACATTTCATGAAATTTTCATCCAAATCCGTCCTTAACTTTTTGACTTATCTTGCACACAGACAGACAGACAGACAAACCAACGCTGGCAAAAACATAAACCTCCTTGGTGGAGGTAAAAATCCAAGACTTATAATCTTGCATCGAAAGAAGGGATAAAATGCCGTGCAGATCTCCACAGAAGGCTCACCCTGGTCACATGACCAACAGACCAGTCTAACATTCAGCTCAGAGGTGAACCAACACTAAGGGTCGGTCTCACATTAGGAGTGGCAGCCGTCGTCCTGGTAAAAGCAGGTTCAGGACTCATTATGGTCTGACATGTTGCATTGTGACCCATCAGCTGTTCGTCCTCCAGTCCCACTGTAAAAGTCCATGAGTCAGTGGGTACTTACCCTCAGAAAGCCCCCAGAACTGTCTGATCCAAAGCACACTGGACTGTCCCCCCAGTCCCATCACACTTCAGCTGAGCCTCTGAAGCAGCTCATGGTAGACGGGGGCTGGCAGGTGTGGGACACCCCCAGGGGGGAGGGGGGTTCAGTCACCAAACTCTTTTAACCAATCAGGACCTGTCCTCCTCTGAGACCCTAGACCAGGGCTCTCAAACTCCTGTTCTTTCAGGTTCCACATTCAGTCCGATTGATCTGCAGTGGGCCAGACCAGTGAAATAAAAACAGAATAACACATAAATAATGACAACTGCAAATGTTTGTCTTTGTTTTAGTGTTAAGAAAAAAAAAAATCATGAAAATACTTCCTTTTATAAACTATCCAAACAAAAAAGATGTGAATAACCTGAAAAAACTAACATTTCTTAAGAAAAATAAGTGCAAATTTAACAATCTTCTGCCTCCACTTCTCATTAGTCCATGTGCATTATGGTTCAGATCTACAAAGACACTAAACACTGAGGAACAGGAAGAAAAGAGTTCAAACTGGACTGAATTTTCTTTAGACATTTCAGGTTGTTCATATTTGTTCAGGTTATTCACATTTTATTGTTACAGGATAGTTTGTAAATGTAAATATTTTCATAATTTAACATTATTTTTTTGCACTAAAACAAAGAAAAAAATTTGAAGTTGTTCATTCAAGATTTTTTTGCTAAGTTCAAGATTTTTTTTTACTTAATTGAAGATTTTTTTCGCTTAATTCAACATTTTTTCCCTTAATTCAAGCTATTTGTTGTTTTTTTTTGCTTAATTTAATTCAAGACTGTGGAATTTTTGCACTTTGCCAAACCATCCCAGGGGCCAGAGTGGAACCTTTGGTGGGACGCATGTTTAAGACCCCTGCCCTATATACATCACAAAGGCCAGGGCACCTAAAGGACACGACCCCGAAGTCAAGACCAGGACTGACCCCATGTGTCCATTCAGACGGGGGGGGGGCATAAACGCAGTCAGAATTTTAACATGTATTTCTCACCCTGATGGGAACGCAGTCACATGAGTGTCATGTTACGGCCGTAATTACTCCAACTATTCTCTATTTACTGCACAAGCACTTGTTTCTATTACTGATGGGGTTTCAAATGAAAGCACGACAAGAGTCAGTGGAAGATCTGTAATTACAAAGATAATCCAGTCATTAAAGACAGAAGACCAGCCATGTCTGCAACGTTATTTATGGGACACACAGTCTGTGAGACAAACAGAAAACACAGAAGAGGGGACAGAGGACAGAGAAGAAGGGACAGAGGAAAGAGAAGAAGGGACAGAGGAAAGAGGGCAGAAAAAAGAGGACAGATGACAGAGAAGAAGGGACAGAGGACAGAGAAGAAGGGACAGAGGAAAGAGAAGAAGGGACAGAGGACAGAAAAAAGAGGACAGACTGTGAGACACATGTTCCTGCAAGAACAGCAAAGAAGACAAACAGAACACAGATATACAGTGAAAAACAGAAGGAGGGATTACATCCAACTGTTTATTAAAAAAAAAAACAGAGCTGTGATGGTGAGATAAAAAAAGAAAAGAAAAAGAAAAGGAAAGGAAAACAATGGGTAAAGGAAAGAAAATATAAATAAAAGGAGAAGAAAATAAAATAAAGGAAAGGAAAGAAAAGATAATGAAAGGGAAAAGAAAAAGAAGGACAAGGTAAAAACAAGAAAAGGTAAAGAAAAGGAAGGAAAGGATAGGAAAGGAAAAGAAAGGGAAAAACAAAGAAAATAAAAGAAAAAGAAAGGGTAAAGGAAAGGAAATGTAAAGAAAAGGAAAAGAAAGAAAAGGTAATGAAAGGGAAAAGAAAAGAAAGGAAAAGGTAAAGACAAGAAAAAAGAAAGGAAAGGAAAAGGTAATGAAAGGGAAAAGAAAAAAATGGTAAAGAAAAGAAAAGAAAAGAAAAGAAAAGCTGAATCATTTTAACCCAGTTTGCCCAGTTGTCAGATGTGGACAAACTGAAAGGTGAGTGTGAATCAGTGAAAGAAGAACAGATTGAGTGAAAGAACAGATTGAGTGAAGGACGACTGAAGCGATAGACAACACCATCAGGAAGATCAAAGATGGAAAACAGCAAGGAAATTTACCCATGATGCAAAGCTGTCAGATTACCTGTTCCACCTGTCAGACGCTCACCCAACAGCCCCTGAAATACTCCACACCACAGACCACCACGGACCACCACAGACCACCACGGACCACCATAGACCACCATGGACCACCACGGACCACCACGGACCACCATGGACCACCATAGACCACCACGGACCACCACAGACCACCATAGACCACCACGGACCACCACGGACCACCACGGACCACCATAGACCACCACGGACCACCATAGACCACCACGGACCACCATGGACCACCATGGACCACCATAGACCATCACGGACCATCACGGACCACCATGGACCACCATGGACCACATGAATGAAGAACAGGCTCTGAACGTTCCCTGAACTCTAATGGATGGACTTGACCTTCTCTGTTGCTGTTTTTCTGAACATTCAGTCCAAACGTGTCATTAATTGGAAAGAAAACCGAACTGAGTTCAGACAGACACCAACAGGTCTACGCTCCAAACCTCTGAAATGTTTGGGACAGTTTAAAGGTGGGGTCTGAGATGTTTTCCTGGAGCATTTTTTACTATATTGCTTAAAATCCCCTTCACACCCCGATTACAACTAATAAATTAAATGCTCTAACACAAAAATTAAAAAAAAATAATTAGTCACTTGTGGAAAAGACTGGACTGAAAAAACACCGTCCAATCATTTTGAGCGCCCACTCGAAATAGTTGAATGGTGATGTGTATAGAATTATATTTGTGCCAGTTTCTTGAGCGAGCAATGATAGATTCTGAGCACACAATTAGAGATTTTGAGCACATAAAAATATATTTTACGAGCACATCAATTATATTTCAAAAAGAAATCACGTTTGAGCAAACAAAAATTGATATTGTGCTCCATAAATGCGTTTGCATGTTAGTTTTACTCATAACGTTCTCTCACAAATTCTTTCCATGGCGCACAAACAGACCGCTGCGCTCGCTCACTTTCCCCTTCCCTCTCTCGCTCAACCTCCCTCTCCCTGCGCGCTCAGGTTGTCGTGTCCGCATGCTCAACTTGACACACACGTTACAACTGTGCCACAAAACCAACCAATCGGAGAGCTTGTGGAAGTACACTCTGACTGGCAGTTCGCTCTCCAATTAGCTCGCTAGTTACATTTACCCGAGACAATAAACATAATAATAATAAATACTGACCGAAGTTTGTGTAGAATCAATTCCTCCTCTTCCGATCTGTGTCTGTCTCATTGTGCGCTTTTTTCGGGTAAATGTAACTAGCGAGCTAATGGGAGAGCTAACAGCCAGTCAGAGTGTACTTCTGCAAGCTCTCCGATTGGTTGGTTTTGTGGCACAATTGTAACGTGTGTGTCAAGTTGAGCGTGCGGACACGACAACCTGAGCGCGCAGGGAGAGGGAGGTTGAGCGAGAGAGGGAAGGGGAAAGTGAGCGAGCGCAGCGGTCTGTTTGTGCGCCATGGAAAGAATTTGTGAGAGAACATTCTGAGTAAAACTAACATGCAAACGCATTTATGGAGCACAATATCAATTTTTGTTTGCTCAAGCATAATTTCTTTTTGAAATATAATTGATGTGCTCGTAAAATATATTTTTATGTGCTCAAAATCTCTAATTGTGTGCTCAGAATCTATCGTTGCTCGCTCAAGAAACTGGCACAAATATAATTCCATACATATGTCTATCAAACTCAACTGCCATTCGCCCCTCCCCCCTCTGTTCGTACCCCTCTTCGAACACGAATCGTGCGTTCCCAGAGCTTTGAAGTACTTGTACAGGAAGGGAAGCCGGAACCTGGTTTTATGAGTTCTGTTAGGACGGAAAGTTCCGCAGCAAACTGCTTAGTCACCAACATAAACCAGTATAAATGTACGGTTAGTCACACAGGTCTGGACTGGGGCTGTTCTGGAACAGCGGGGGGGGGTACGTATGCATGGATACGCCAGCCGGAGCCTCAGACGGGGTCGGAGCTGGGGCCGTAGGCGGAGCCGGAGCCGTAGGCGGAGCCGGAGCAGAGCCTCAGCCGGCGAACTGTTGCTGTGCAGCGCTCGTGAACCCTCGGGAACAAGCACTGCGTGTGCCACTACTCTGGAGGCGTGGCTTCAGAGGGACGTCTGAAGAAAGGGGTTTGGACTTTTGAACTGAGCATTTTCAATATGTAGCTGCTCTAACAGTTTTTTTTACATCTCATACCCCACCTTTAAGCCTTTGAAGTAGTTTTTTTTTTTTTTTTAATTTGGTTTGGGGTGAGGGGTTAGGTTTTAGGGCATAGGGTTGGGGGTTGGGGGTTAGGGGTTCGGGTTAGGGCCTGTTAATGTGGAGGATATGGGATGGATCTTTGAGGATTCTGTGAAACTGATGATCACCCCTCTGTTCGTATATTTATTGGAGGGTCTGGTCGTCTTTGTTTCCTTTTACTTTCATGACAGTTTGACCAGTTTCTCTTTGTCTAATCCACTTACATTAACATTCATGAACTTAACCAGGATGCCCTGTTCATTAAATTTATTATATAATTGTGGAAGACAGTTTAGAGATGTATATTTTTTGCATTAAATTTTACAAAATGCGTTCAAGTATTAGTAATAGGAAAAATGATTAAAAAAAAAAAAAACATACACTGTCTCAAAACTTCAAAAGTCTGTCATTTATTAACTTACTTATTAATCCACTTGGACATCAAATACTTCAGACTCACTCATTATATTTAAGTTAAAAAACTTGAATTACTATGTAGCAGATTTTTTATATTAAGTAGTGTTTTTTTGCTTTGTTTTTTTCCTCTATGGTGGATACACATTAGAAGCGGTGCAGGTATTTTTTGCATTTTTTCAACCAAAGACAAAGTCATCATTTGAAGAGCAGAACAGGCGTGTGTCCACATGTGTCCAACTCCAGTCAGGTCCTAATTCTCTCTAATCCATTAGTCCAGGGGTGTCAAGCTCATTTTAGTTCGATGTGATCACCAGTAAAATAACAGAATAATAACCTACACTGCAGAAAAAAAAAACCCAAAAAAAACAAAACGGTAAGATTCTGGCAGCTGGGGCGCCAAAAAAATACTGTTAAATAACAGAAAATAACCATCTCATAAAAAAACAGTAATTTTCCATAATTAAAATACAGTTTTTTGCCCTAACTTTACATGTGATTTTGCATGTTTTTTTTTACTTTTTAATGTTTAATAAAGAATATTTACATGTATTAAACAATCAAATTACCTATAAATATTTATATAAATAATTTTTTATGAGACTCAGTTGTACAATTGTAATTTCACAAATATTTCTTTTCTATTTATGAGATTAAACTGTTAATTTAAAGTTTAATACTGGAAAAAAAAAAAAATTAAAACCAGATAAAATTACTGACAATTAACTGTAAAAGAAGTATTTGTTCTGTCAGTTTAACCAGACTTGTTTGTTAATTGACAAATATCTTGTGTAATTACAGGAGGTTTCACAACAAAAATGTTGAATAAATGTAATTTTGTGAATGTATAACATGTATAAGCACTGATAAACTGTCCAAATACAGTTTTTATCAGTGGATTGGACAACTGAGTCTCACTGAAAATTATATATATATATATATATATATATATATATATGTAGACAATTTGATTGTTTTAATACATGTAAATATTCTTTATTAAACATTAAAAAGTTAAAAAAAAAAAAAAAAAAAAAAAGCAAAATATCATGTAAAGTTAGGGCAAATACCTATTTTAATTCTGGAAAATAATCGTATTTTTATGAGATGGTTATTTTCTGTTATTTTACAGTATTTTGTCCGCAGCCCTGCTGCTGGAATATTACCATTTTTTTCAGGTCTTTTTTTTTACAGTGATTGTGAAATGAAATATCACGATATATTGCAGAACTGATATTTTCTCACAGCCCTACTCTTGGTCAGTCTGCCTACCCTCAGTCCTGGTCCACAGTTCATCACTTGTCTCCCAGTTAAAGGTGGGGTCTGAGATCTTGGAAAATCGGTTCGAGCAAGCTACATTTTAAAAATACTCAATTCAGAAGTCCAAACCCCTGTCTTCAGACGTCCCTTCAAAGTACTGGCACGCGCAATGCTTGTTCCCGAGGGTTCACGAGCGCTGCATAGCAACAGTTCGCCAGCTCTGCTCTGCCCCGTACCCGGGTTGGGCTCAGACGCCATCTATGGTCCGGTCCGGTCCAGCTGAACCATCTCCAACACCGGCTGAGGCTCCATCCCCTGCTTCGCTCCTGTACGCCTCGGGCTCCTACCTTGACTACGACCCCGGCCGAGGCTCTGGCTAGCGTATCCATGCATAGCTCATTCAGTTTCCTCTAACCCCCCGCTCTTCCAGAACAGCCCCAGTTCAGACCTGTGTGACTAATGGTACATTTCCTACTGGTTTATGTTTGTGACTAAACAATTTGCTGGTGAACTTTCCATCCTAATAGAACTAATATATCCAGGTTCTGGCTATGCTTCCTGTACAAGCGCGCCAGCCTCTGGGAACGCGAAGGGGGGGGGGGGCGTGAATGGCAGTTGAGTTTGATTGACATATTACCATCCAATCATTTCGAGTGGGCGCTCAAAATGATTGGATGGTGTTTTTTCAGTCCTGCTCGTTCCACAGGTGACTGATTTTTAAAATTTTTGTGTTAGAACATTTAATTAATTAGTTGTAATTGGGGTGTGAAGGGGATTTTAAGGAATATAATAAAAAATGCTCCAGAAAAACATCTCCAACCCCACTTTTAAACTGTCTGCCTCTCACCTGGAATCCCTTCTGTTCTCCTGCCCCCCCCCCCCCCCCAACTGTGGGTTTAAATAAAGACACTAAACTGATCCTCACTTCTGTGTGTGTCGCAGTTGGGCCCCTAACCACCCCCTGTGAGAAACTCTCCTTTAAAGCAGTGATATTAGTCTTTTTTTTAATGTAATTCTTCCTTTTCCCATATTTCCCTGTGGTCTCCATAAACTGTAAACGCAGTACTCCTTATCTGACCTCAGGGACAAGCAACCAAACAACTGTCACCAAACAACTGTGACCAACCACTGACGATGACGGAAGCCAGACATCAACCTGCCCTCAGACAGAGGTAAGGTCGCAACGACATCATGGCAATTTTCGCAATTTTAAACATCATGGTTAATTAATCGTCAAGTGGGCTAAAAACTGTCTTATAATGTACAGTAGATTTAGAGTGGAACAAGAGCAATGGAACGACAGCAACGGAGGTACAGACACTACCAGCTGACCACCTGTCTGTGTCCACTACCAACTGACCACCTGTCTGTGTCCACTACCAGCTGACCACCTGTCTGTGTCCACTACCAACTGACCACCTGTCTGTGTCCACTACCAGCTGACCACCTGTCTGTGTCCACTACCAGCTGACCGTCTGTCTGTGTCCACTACCAGCTGACCACCTGTCTGTGTCCACTACCAGCTGACCGTCTGTCTGTGTCCACTTTTATGTTCAGATATAGGGTGTCCAGGGGCCTGCTGTACAAAGACTTGTGTGGATTTCATACGTAAACCTGGCGTACGCCCAAATCCAGAAAAGCCTGTATGCACAAAAAAATCCAGATGAACAAAACTGAGCGAACGCCCACATCCAAGTACATTTCCTCTGTACAACCCAATCAGTGTGGAACTGAGCACATATGTTGGAGTACCAGACCCCTCCCTCTCAACACCCATATTTAAATATGCAAATTAGTATAAACGGGGTCTGCAGGTGGGATTCCCTCTGGGATTCCCCTGTCTGCATGATCAGATGATGACATCAAGGTGGACGTGAAGTGGAGGACGAAACAGGTGGAAGAAGAAGAGAGACGAACTCAGCCCGTTTGAGCAGAAAGTCGACACTACTGTGGGTGACACTGGGGTGACAGGGGCGACTGGGACCACCCCCAAGGTAAATATGTATTTAGTATTTGTGTAAGCCACACATTAGTTCATTCTATGGGTCATACACAGTCTGATCACAGCCAAACTAGATAAAGGTTCATGTGTGATCATGTCAGGAAATCAAAGAGGAAATCAAAGACTTTCTTGTGTTTAATCACTCCATTTATAATTTTCCAAAAGACAATGAGACATAAGAGGGTGAGACACAGTCTCAGCCTGTCACAGACTGTGGCTGCTGATGTGCGTCCTCACCCGTGTCCTCACCCGTGTCCTCACCTGTGCTCACCCGAGTCACAAGCTGGACATCGTGAGGACAATCGGCGGCACCAATGAGCGCTTGGACAGATTTATAAATGTTCCCACAGACATTAATATTACATTAAATGCATTTATCATCAGGCGAATTCTGTGTCCTTGTCTCTTCATGTGGTTGAAATCACATCCTGTTCTAAAGCAGGACTGGCATTGATGGGTCCAGGGTCTGGTTCTGGTGGTGGTGGTGGGGGGGGGGTCAGTGTGTTCATTGTTCGTCTGTGTATCTCCGATGTGCCCATCATTTGGAGGAATGACCTTTTCACATTAGTAACAGTTTCCCAGTGTCACCTGTAAGTGTCGCCAATGGTTCTAAAGCACTAGAAACGCGCGTACACCAGCTATGAAGTTGGTGTGGAGCACTGCACATTTCCACAGTCATGTCACTCTTTGCACATCTGAACATGAGCGTGGTAAAGGGCGTACGCCACGTTTTTGTGTGTACACAACCTTTGTACATGAGGCCCCTGGTGTCCTGCTTTGTGCAGGACTGCACAGCATTATGACCATTCTTTCCACGTCCCGCAAATTGAGACGATGTCCCGCATTCGATTGTCTCTGTCTGTCCAAAGTTCTGGACAGTCGCCTTCCTCCAAACATGACTTTCATTTTATGTTTATGTTTATGTTTATGCATTTGGCAGATGCTTTTTTCCAAAGCGACTTACAGGGGAAAACCAATCAAATCACTCAATCAATCAAATTTTATTTATATAGCGCCAGATCACAAAAAAGTTATCCCATGACACTTTATATATAGAGTTGGTCAAAACCAGACTCTAAACCAATTTACAGAAACCCAACAGAATCCTCCAGGAGCAAACACTTGTGACTGGTGACAGTGGAAGGAAAAACTACCTTTAACAGCAGAAACCTGGAGCAGACCCAGACTCCTGGAGGATGGATGACTGACAGGACCAGCTGGGGTTAAAGAGAGAGAGTAGAGAAAGAGAAAAAGAGAGAGCGATAGAGAAAGAGACTGGGGGAGAGGGGGAGAAGGGGGGAGTAGGGGGAGACACATGGAGGCAGCTGAGGATAAGTGAGTGGTGATGATGAGGGCAGGAGAGAGGCAGGACCACCGCAGCAGGTCCAGAGATAATCCTGGAAGAATCTGTGATAATCGTGGGAAAAACCTTATTAGAATATTTAAAATGGAATGTTTGAAAGTGCTAGGACAGGAGGTGCTCTCGGAAGAGCTGGGTCTTCAGGAGCTTCTTGAAGATAGGCAGGGATGCCTCTGTTCTCATAGTACTTGGTAGAGCGTTCCACCAACGTGGAACGACCCATGAAAAGAGCCTGGATTGTCTTGTACAAGGTCTGGGGACCACCAGACTACATTCCCCAGATGAGTGGAGTGGTTGTGGTGCGACATAAGCTTTTATCAGTGCACCTAAGTAGGTAGGAGCAGACCCACGGAGAATTTTGTAGGCTAGGATTAAAGATTTGAATTTGAAGCGGGCAGCTATGGGTAGCCAGTGTAACTCAATGAGTAAGGGGGTGACATGTGCCCTTTTAGGCTGATTGAAGACCAGATGCGCTGCTGCATTCTGGACCATCTGTAGTGGTTGGACAACACAAGCTGGGAGGCCTGTTAGAAGAGCACTGCAGTAGTCAAGGCAGGAGATAACCATAGTCTGCACCAGGAGCTGGGTGGCCTGTTCGGTTAGGTATGGCCTGATCTTTCTTAGGTTGAACAGAGTGAAACGACATGATCAGGTGACGGAGGCAACGTGATCTGTGAAGGTCAACTGATTATCAATCATGACTCCCAAGTTACGTACTACACTGGTAGGAGCCAGAGGTATGGAGTCGGTACAGATGGAGAAGTCCTGCTGTATGGTTGGCTGAGCTGGGAAGACCAGCAGTTCAGTTTTGGACAGGTTCAGCTGAAGGTGATGGGCTTTCATCCATGCAGATCTGTCAGAGAGACAATCTGAGATCCGCACTGAGACTGTGGAGTTATCAGGTGGGAATGACAGATAGAGCTGGGTATCATCAGCATAGCCATGATATGAGAAGCCGTGTGAGTGGATGATCTGACCGAGTGAGGTGGTGTATATGGCAAAAAGGAGGGGGCCCAACACAGAGCCTTGGGGGACCCCCGTGGTGAGGCGGTGAACTGCTGATGTGTGCCCTAGCCAGGACACACTGAAGGACCGACCAGTAAGGTAAGATTGAAACCAGGAGTGTGCGTGGCCTGTGATGCCCATGTTCCAGAGTATGGATAACAGGATATCATGATTGACAGTGTCAAATGCTGCTGAGAAGTCCAGTAGAATGAGTACTGAAGACTTGGCTGCTGCTCTAGCCTCTTTCAAGGCTTCTGTCACAGACACCAGAGCCGTTTCAGTGGAGTGGCCAATTTTGAAGCCAGATTGGTTGATGTCAAGGAGGTTATTTTGGGAGAGGAATTCTGTGACCTGTTTGAAAACAGCCCTTTCGATGGTCTTAGAAAGGTATGGGAGGAGTGAGACTGGTGGATAATTCTCTACTTGAGTGGGGGTGAGGGAAGGTTTTTTGAGTAGTGGTGTTACCTGCGCTTGTTTAAATACTGTAGGAAATGTTCCTGATGTCAGTGAAGCATTCATCACATGTGTGATTGGTGCTGTGACAGTAGGGGCTACAGACTGTAAGAGGTTGGATGGAATAGGGTCCAACAGGCATGTGGTAGGACGGCTAGAGGAAAGGAGTTTAGACACCTCGTTCTCTGTGAGGGGAGTAAATGAAGGGAATGACGCAGTTGGACTGTTGTCAGTTGAGTTAGTAGTACCCATAGTCAGGGGAGAGGAAGCAGTGTGTGATGCTCATTTTATAGCGGTGACAGCGCTATCACCATTGGCTGTGTCCGCTGTCAATCAACCAACATACACGTGGGGTCAGGAGTCCATCAACCTATCACCTGTGTCCTCCTGAGCTCCGCCCACTGACACAGAAAACAAAGACAGAAGCCTCAGACACCGACATGGAAATACTGGTGGAAATCATGGAAACTCTGCGCAAAAAAACAGAAAATGCTACTACAGAAAAGAATGGAAAATGTTTATACATGAGTGAAAGCAGCGGGGGGGGGGTATTCACAGAGGGTATTCTGTGAACTATGTCCAACTTATTTCTCCATCATGAGTCTGACTTGAAGCGATACACTGTATGTATGTGATGTTTGGTCAGATTTGATCCATATTCCCTTTAACTATTTTTAAGTTTGGAGTTTGAACTGAGAGACTTGAGGCGACAAAATATGTTAAGTGTGTGTGTGTGTGTGTGTATATATATATTTATTTATTTATTTATTTTTTGACAAAATTCCACAGGATATTTACTTTATCTTATTCTATTTTTATTACTGTGTTAGAATGTTAAATGTTTGACTGTTCTGTGTTTGGGTGCACAAAGGTTTTTGGTCCGAGTAATTTTAGTTTGACAGGAAGTGGAAACAGCTGTTCTAATGTTGTCAGTTATGCCTTTTTGTTTTATTACACATAGAGGAGTTTACCTTTAAGGATTGAGAACATGTATTCAAATTTTAAAAAAAGCTGGAAAAAAAAGCAGACATATTTCTAAATGGTCTTGCCTGTAAATATATTTTGGATGTGGGTTCACTTTCGTTTCCATACAGTTTTCGTTCTCTGCTGTCCTCTCCACACCTTCAGGCTCCCACTGTCCAACCCATTCACACCAGTGTGTCTCTGGTAGAGTCAGGCTGTTGTCCTCCAGTTCAGACTGTCTAACCCTGACCCCTGACCCCTGACCCCTGACCCTAACCGTGACCCTGACCCCTGACCCTAATCGTGACCCTAACCCCTGACCCTTGAGGAGGTTGAACCTGTGAACTGATGCCATAAACACACACTGTATCTGATCAGAAGTTAAACTGATTAAACTAAACCTGTACAGACTCCGCCCACATTCACACAGGTCAGTACAGTTATGCCGCGTTTCCAGTACATGGTATCGACTTGACTCAACTCGACTCAACTCTGCCTTTTTGTGTTTCCAATAGGAAAAAGGACCTAGAATCTGGTACCCGGTACTAGTTTTTTAGGTATCACCTCCACTGAGGTTCCAGGACTGGGGACCAGATACTAAAAGGTGACGTGTAAACACT